>NC_142516.1:38480000-38670000 GCF_057876585.1 Rhinolophus sinicus | reverse complement strand
TCCCTTTATCTGAGCGGGATGTGTTCCAAGACCCCCAGTGGATGACTGAAACCGCGGATAGTAGTGAACCCTACATATAGACTATGTTTTTTCCTATATGCGATAAAGTTTAGTTTATAAATTAGGTACAGTAAGAGATTAAGAACAATAACTAATAACAAAAGAGAACAATTTTAACAATATACTATAATAAAAGTTATGTGAATGTGATCTCTCTCTCTTTCTCTCTCTCTCATAACTGATCTGATAACCAAGATGATTACTAACTGACTAATGGGCAGGGGTTGTATGCAGCGTGTATAGAGCATGGAGATGTGGAACAAAGGGATGATTAACGTCCCTTGCATCATGGAGCGGGCCAACGCGAGAGCTCATCACACTACTCACAACAGTGTGTAATTTAAAATTTATGAATTGTTTATTTCTGGAATTTTCCATTTAACATTCTCAGACTGAGGTTGCCCAGAGGTAACTGAAACTGGAAAGCAAAACCATGGCTAAGGGGGGCCTACTGTACTTCATTAGTTGGCTACTGTATTTACAAGGGTCAAAAGGAAAGACTCAGGTTAACGGGATCCAGGAAGGATTCAGAACACCTTCTTTTTTTAAAACAAAATAAAACAATTATTTACTTGATTTTGTTTTCTTAATATATACCTCAGGAAGCACTGGCTCCTTGCATACCTGCTTTCTGCCCACCCCCCCAGCCCCCACATTTGAACAACCTTAGTAATTTTTTAAACAGGGAAAAATTACCAAAATGCTCCTTTGGCTCTATTAACTCAAATAGTTGGCTTTACCAATGAAATTTGGTTGCCAATTCTATCCTCAAACTACTAATTTATTGCCTTTCTGTTTCTGGTTACCACCACCATTCCCATTCCCCTAACCCCCGCCTCCCAAAAAAGTAAAAAGAAGAAAAGTTTCCCTTAGTGGGGAAACTTCAATTTGATAACATTGATTATCAGCTTACTGAGAAAAACCATGCACATTTCCTCATTCATTTAAGAAACAAGTATTTTTTAAATGTTCATTTGACTGCTGGGATAAAGGGACTGGCTGCAGGAGAGTGCCAAGGCCCACTGGTAGAAAATACCTGCCGTGTTGCTGAATCCAGGAACCCATTCTTGGCTCTAATGAAATATCAATGGGCTGTGATGACCAGAAAGCAACCCAGGGCAGGGAAAATTGAAATCAGCAAAAGAAGGGTTAACAAAAACACTCTGCATTATATGGAGGAGTTGCAGCCCACTTTAGGGGTGTTATCTGCATTTAGGAGATGGTCTCCTGTTATGAGGAAGTCTGACCCCAAGACCTTTCACTTGACCTTTCTCTGCTAATTCTAGCAATGCACAGTAAGACTTTCCACCAAGGGGAGGACAAAGGTAGAACAGCCAAGTAGAAATTTCATTTCCCAACTGAGGGAACATTTCAATTTCTAGGAAATCAATTGAGCTTCTATTAAAAACAATGACACATCTATGTGCTTTCCACAAATAGGTTGCTTCCTGTTGGAAGGCAGAAAGCCACCCTCCCCCCAGCCTCCAGATGAGCCCTGATTTATCCCTTCTGTACAGAGAATCATGTGAGCTGAAAGGTCAGGCAGTTAAAGATTTATGCTTTGTTTTATAAGATTGCTCAGAGACTTTCCCTCTCTTGTTTATCTTTTATCCTCCCCCAGCCTGTCATCCATTTTTCTGCCCAAACTAGACCATAGAAAGGGAAATGGGAAAATGTCCTATAATAGGAGCCCAGGAGCTTGCAGTGTCCCCAGATGGCAGGAGATGTGAACCAATGAGGGTAAGCTCCTGTGGCCAGCCACCACAACCCACCCAGAAAGGAGCACATGCATCATTGTGCTTTGTAAATCTTTTTAAACCTCAGTTCTGAACTGGGATTTATTTGTTTTTCTAGGCAGATGGATCTGGCTCTCTCTGGGCCCTGCAAAATGATCTGTCACTGTCTACCCCGATAACCTGTGGCAGTCTGTAATAAAGCCTGCTTGCCAGGTCTAGCAAATGGATACCATATCTTAGATCATGTTGGGTCTTTTCATTTATTACATTCTCATCATGGGCCACCCAGACATTGGTCTTTTCTCTAAAGTACATTCCCCCATATCTCACCACAGGACATCTATCTGAGCCCGCTGTAGGGGATTAGGGCTATTTGTATAGCGCTTTCTGGGTATTCTCTTTAATGCCTATTATTATTAATAGGGAAACAACTAGTCCATGAACTAGCATCTGAGAATAAGGAAAAATTATCTTCAGAGCCTACACATTTTTAACCAGTGTGGGTCTTATCAACCTCATTTGCTTCACCCCAAATCTGTGTCCCTTTTTTTCTATTTTATTTAACAATATCATCATGACCCTGTGAACAGGGCTAGAAATTTACCAGTATGCTTTCACCATTTTTTCTCCTTTATCCTCATGTCTAGTCAGTCTCCATATATTATTGATTGAATGTCACAATGGCTCCTGTCTCACTGCAGCTCTCATTCAACTCTCACTTGGATTAGCGCGATAACCTTGGACCTCACCTCCCGGACTCTGGTCCTGTCCCACCACAGTCTATATCCATCCTCCACAGTCCATGGATTTCAGCACATCACTTTCCTCTCTAGAACCATCAATGCCTACCCTTTCATTTCGCATATAAAATCCAAAGTACTTAGAATGGCATGCCCTGTACTTTCTAGATCATTTGCTACTATTCCCTTCATCTACATACTATGTGCTTGCTCCAGGACCCATGCACCCATCATGACCTTCCAAGTCTCCATACATTCATTTTAATAGCTCCCTCTATCTACAATATCCATACCCACTTCCTTTTCTCAGAAAAATAAAGACACAAAAAATTAGCATTCCTTTTTCAGGATCCACTTCAAATGTCATCTCCTCCGTGAAGTATCCCTCAGCATTTCCAAGAAGAATTAATCTCTCCTACCTGCTTTTGTTCCTATGATGCCTATTTATCCATTCTTCTGGGGAAGCAGGCATACCTCTGCATTATAGCAACTTGTAAGCATTTCTTGTTTTCTCCATGTTAGAATATGACCTGTTTGAAGTCACAGCAACTCTCTTTTATATCTCTACCCTCAGCAATGGACCCAGTGCTTAGCCACTGAAATTAGAATACTCGGATCAGCAGCAGGAGCATGACAAATAATTTAATTAAGGGCCTGAAAGTGTTTGGCTTTGCAAAAGATTGCTTGAGAGGAGTTATATAGATACAGGCTTATAATCTTAATCGGATTCAGGGGCTTAAATTTAGATTGACATGGATTCCTCTCTATATCTTCTAAGCCACATAATCTGTAATATTTAAGTATTAAATATCAAATTTTAAGTTCTGAGGCCTGCAATAACCTTGCAGACATCAACTGTTGCTCTTTTGGCTTCCCAACATACTTTGCATCGCCTCTATATGAAAGTGTCCTGAGTTCCTTAGGGCACTCACCAGTCCCTATTTGTGTACACTCTGCTGAGGCTTTTCAGCAAGGTTCTGGACCCAATTTTAACCAAGCGGGTGCCATGTGACTCATGCAGATTAGAGCATTCCCTCCTAGAATTTGAATTTTGAGCCCTGTGGTAAAAAAGTCTTAAAATTGTTAAAGTTCATATATTTGAAGAGAGCTTGCAAAGCCTTTGGAAAACTTCTTACTACTTAGAGACAGAATACTATTCTTGTTTTTTGTTTCTGAGCCAAGTTCTATAGAATTTCTGTTTCTTCCGTGATCTACAAAATATCCTTCTGATGGGATCCAGGACAGCACACCTAGGATGTGCCACATTGGCACGTGGATTATTTTGAGCTGAACACAATAAAGGCCAAATGAAAATGTGAGAAGAGCTTTTTATATCATCCTTAACCGCCTAAGAGACTTTAGGTAGGGGGTCTGTAATAGGAAGAGAGCTGTTACCAGAAATAACATTTTACATCAGAAAAACTTATGGCATGGCTTGGCAAACATTTGCTTACCCAACATTTACTCTTCCTATCTTCCTATGAACTGTCTTCCTCCCCTTTGAGCATCAGACCCCTGCCCTCTCTCCTTAGCTCAGGCTGTCATATAAACCTCAATTGCCTGACTGGTGGGAAGCCTCATATCTTTGGTGTTCCCATATATACAGAATTAAATTTGTTTTTTTTCTCCTATTAATCTGTCTTGTGCCAATTTAACTTTTAGACCACCAAAAGAGCCTAGAGGGGAAATGTTTTTCCTCCCCTACACTTCTTATTCTCATTTTTTTTGCTCAAGTTATCCAGATTTGTTCTTGTGACTGGTAAAAAGAAAGTCCAGAAGCTCCTCTGATTAATAAAATACTAAACTTGTTTACTATAGTGTAGGTATTAAGTATATCATGTCACCCTCATTGGTTACATTCAATTTGGTAAGCTATATATTACATATCGAAACTCATGATTATAATCCAGTTATTAATGTAGGTCAAAATAATTCATGCCTAAAAATTACTTTTCAGATAATTTTAAGAAATCAATAAAACAGGCATATATAAAAAATGTTCATTCCAATCCTCCCATTGCCTAAGAAGTCAACATAAGCAGTTTGGTATATATTCTATTATTAATAATGTGAATGAAGGGTAGCAGAATATGCCATCCCCATTTATGCTTCTTTGGCATAAGAATTATTTTGAGCTGATTGTTTTGAGAAAGAGCAGGCACAGGAAAAGCTATGACTACAGAGTAAAAGTTACCCTTTTCTAAGGGAAATTTACACTTAAGGAGGAAATCTTCGTTTGTAGGGGTGTTTTCCTCTCTGTACCAAGAAGAGAAGGATGACAGTAAATCACAAGAGGATCTTATCAAAGGAGAAGTCAACAACTTAAATCTGTTTAACAAACCTTACCCTTGTTTTGCTGTGCTTTTGCTTGTCATTCCCCCTAACTGTACACCCCCACACTTTTCTTTCTTTTGTCTTTAGCTGAAGATGGTATTTAAGCCTGAATTCTAAGCCACCTCTGAGCGTTACTCATTTTTGCCTCGGTATCTCTTATGTAAATATGAGATATACATATTCATAAACTTCTGTCTGTTTTCCTCTTGTTAATATGTCTCTTGTTACAGGGGGCCCAGCTGAGAACTTAGAAAGGTAGAGGACAAATTAGTTTTTACTCCTCTATGCTGTACATGGAGGTTCTATAATGTCAACTCACCTGCCCTTTCCTTTAGGGTTTTTTTCCCCCTGATGCAGCAATATCAACAGAGGAAATAAAACAGTGTGAAAGCACAATACATTTAGTCTATCTACAAAACTATGAACAAATTAGAAAAAGACATCATAATTCTCGAGGACCCATAAAGTTCTAGGGAACACAAGTTCAGGAAAACCCCTTTCTGCCATAATGCAAATCTAACCCTATTTTGACCTCATTCTCTGTCACAGCAGAAACTCCTCCCATACTTCTCCTCAGACTTCTTTTTAAGTAGGAAACATTTAAACCACATTTTATTTTATGTCTGATAATATGTACTTTATTTGCATAAACATTCCTCAATAAAATTATTATGAAGAACAGAACCTGTTGTCAAGGAAACCAAGAAAAATGTCTCTTGTGTTTCATTTTTTCAAACTATAGTCTTATTCTGTGCTTTTACTCTTGTGATTACAAGAGCACCCTTCTCCAACAAAGAACGTCTTATCTTAGCCTTCTCTATGATTTCTTATTGGCTATAAATGTTCCCCTGAATTCATTGACATTAAATACAAAATATTTCTAAACTAAACCTATGACATTTACCTTCCCTTTGAAATTGGTTTGCCTTCTGATCTAACTACCCAACAAAGGTCACTGTGTTTATGATAGTAAATTCTGATATAAGCCAACTTTGGTTCAAATCCAGGTGCTATTATAAACAAGCTGTGTGACTATGGGAAAAATGATAAAAATCCTCAGTGCATCAGTTTGCTCATCTGTAAAATGAGTTTATAAGTGAGTTGCCATCATAGGAATGTTTTGAGGCTTAAGGGAGATAATGTATATGAAACTCATAACACATTGCCTGGTACTCAGTCAGCCCTCAATAAGTGTTATGAATTAGGATAATGAGGATTCTGATAATGATGATGGTGACAATGTTAATTACTGTGGTGATAACTTTAATGGACTCATTTACCAAGTGAACCGAGAAAGGATGGTCTGTACTGTCCTAAATTCATTCTCTTTCTCAGCCACCTCCATGCCATGAAAAATGGCAACGCTTAGGCAAAACAGGTAGCAATAAAAGAAGTCATCTTTTCCAATATGAAGTAGACATAACAGTCTAATTAAAAATTTTCCACAATAAAGAGGATGATATAAAAACAAGGAAATTTTTTCTCTGAAGTGAATCTAGGCATCCTAAATAAAGTCAGACCTTTTCTTTACTCTAGAACATCTTGTACCTTCCCAATACTTGTCTTTGACATCGTGTTTCTGTCTATTTTCATGCCTACATGTGATGTTCTATTCCATTGTGCTCTAAGAAGAAAGCAAATATGTAAAAATGATGGCTAGTAGTCCTACTTTGGACATTGTTTTCAAGGTGCAAAGATCCAATTTCAAATTAATAGTAGCACACAGTAACAGAAGGCCCAAGGCCTAGGTTCTAGTCCAAACTTTCCCATTCACTTCCTGTGTGACCTTAAATAAATTCCTTAATTTTTTTGGACCTCAGTATTTCCAAATGATAAACTGGATATAATTAGGCTTGTAAATGCTTCATTCAGTATTATTATGAATCAGCTTCTCAGATTGTAATATTTTCTTTTAAAACTGTCCATTCATGTGAAGGAAACAACCCGCTTAAAGTCAACTTTAGTGTAGACAACTGGATGCATCAACAGGAAAAATAGGCCAATAAATTAAGGTTTTTCTTCCCTTTCTTATGAAAGAAATATGCAAGATGTCTGCATCTTCTGAATGCAGTCCTAAAAACTGTTTGGAGATCGGATGTAGAATCATCACAATTGGAAAGAGGGGGGATGAAGAAAAGTAAAAGGCCCGCAGGAAATAAACAGAAGGTAGACAAACCTGAAAACAAAAAATCCATTTCTCGCCACTTAAAGTGTTGTCCTTGGACCAGCAATATTAGCAACACCTGAGGGCTGTTTTAGACTGCAGATCTCAGGACCTATCTCTGATCTCCTGCATGGATGCTGTTGGTGTGCGGGGCAGATCTTTTTCATCTCCCAATGTATCCATTCTCTAGCTGCTGTGAGTGTTGGCTGATAACTCACAGCTGACCCTTTATCTAGAGATTTATCCTTGGCCCAGCGGAAGCCTCATCACTCAGAAAGATGCTTAATAACCACTCTCACTGCCTCACCCAAGAGTTTTCAGTTAATAATTGACTCGTGCTAAGGGACTGGTCCCTCATCTTAGGGTGAGACTAACACTTCGTTGCAATTTGTGTTCCTAAACTTCCCCTGGTTTCTGATTGAAGCTGTCCTGGGGACAGAGCCAGGAGTGCAGTTTCCAGGCTCTTGGCCTCACGTGGAAAGGTGATCACTCGGGTAGTAAATGGCCATCAACTGTGATTGGAAGGCCATCAGCTGTGGCTAGTTGGACGTCACCTGTAACCAGTGAGCCATTGGGCACTAATATAGCTGCTGTGGCTAGGCTAGCAAGAATGGGGGACTAGCAAGAAGATGGTGGCTGAGCTGGCAAGAGCGAATTGCAGCTAGCAAGTTGGTCGGTTGGCAGAAAAGCGTACAGCAGGTCACACGTCATGTGAATCCAGCCTCCAGTGAGACTACAGTGGTATGACTCCCCTACTTATGGCTCCATGGGTGTTCCTTTTTGGCCTCACCATATCCTGTGTTCTTGTGTGGGGAGCGGGAGCTGAGACCCTGCCTGATACCCCGCACGACAGCTGGTCTTCAATTGAGACCACATTTATGATTAGCCTTTGTGCCCTCCTCTATCAGGCATCCTTTACTCCTTTTCTCCTGAGAATATTCCTGTAGTTACTAGAGGAATAGTTAATAGAGTCTAGTAAGTCCTTTAGTTAATAGAGTCTAGTAAGTCACTTGATCAACAATCTCCAAATCATGCTTTGCTTTAAGGAACTCAATCTAAGTTGGTTTGTACCGGGAATAGATCTGAGAAGCAGATGCAAAGCATAGCATTTTGTAGTTGGATCCAACATGCCAGTTGGATCACCAGTGGTATGTAGTGTATTGATAGTCTCTGGGATGCTGCAGCATGCCACTATTAAGACTTTCATTTGAGGAAAACAGGATGGGATGCAGGCTGCGGGGTTGCACTAACTGGGGCAATTTCTCAGGCGTTGGAGAGAGATGTGGAAATGGCAAGTACAAATACAGACTGTGAAATTGATCTGACATTACTAAGTACCTTTGATTTACTGAAGAAAGAAAATGACAGGCTTAGACCTCTTAATGATTCAAAGTGTGAGTGTCAGAGGCCTCCTTGATAGCCTTTAAAAAGACTTCATCTCCTAAAGCCACAGGGCAAAAGCAGCTGCAGATTGGGCATAGAATTTAAGTGTAACATCAGCAGAACTTCAGAGAATTCTTGTCCTAGGCAAATTTCCTATGAAAATACAGGACCCAGAACAGGAAAGAGTAGAACTCTGAGATTTGAGATGAGACTATGTGGATAGATGAATTTGTGAACTTTGCATCCTCAATTTATTTGAGCCCACTAGGCCAGTGAAAGTGGCCTGCTCCTTTTGGAAGAGAGATCACCTCACCTTGTTTAACACTATGCAGAGGCTTCAAGTGAGGGAGGTGCCAAACAAGACAAGGACCAACCTCCTCAGAATCTGCTCTCTCCTTGCTGCCTGGGCACCAAGCCCTTAATTTTGGAATAATCTCAGCATAGCCAGTCAGGAGAAGTGCTGGACCTGTTACAGACTGAGAGGGATTATTCATCAAAGTCACTACAGGACTCGGATAGCATGCACTGGCAGGAACCAGGAGAATATATCTGAAAGTGAATCCTGAGGGTGCTGGATCAAGAAAGGTGGAATATAAAAGTGAATTTACAATATGAGGGAACTCTCTACTGATACAGGATTTAACTCCTGTATCAAGAAAGCTAAGTGATGGTTCTAAAATTGCTGGGATAAAGCATGGAAGCTTGGAAAAAACAATAACCAGAATCAAAGTAAATAGAGATACCATGGAAAACTGTGAGAAAGAGCTCAAAAGCTTAGAGAACAGAGCATACAAGAATGGGTCTATTATATACAACTGGAAACCCTGCCAGATGCTCACTCTTCTCGGGAAGGCGAGGACAGCACTCCATTTATTAAGGCAATAAGGGATGCACTAGGGAGGAACACATCAGTAAACCACAATGTTCAATAGTGCCTATTCTCTGTGGGCTGAACCAGTCGGAGAGATGCTATTACAGAACCGAGTTCCCTAGAAGTAATGGGGATGATAGAATCTGGGAATAGTGTGGTTAGCAAAGTCTAAATGGCAGCCATGAGGATCTGACTTGAAATGAACTACAGAGATAACTTGAAGTACATGGTGTTCCTAGAGGCAAGATAAGTGGGCAGCCAACCGCACATGATACTGTCAGATATATATATATATATATATATATATATATATATATATATATATATATATATATACTGTCAGCCATATATATATGGCTGCCCACATATGTACATATAATTATATATGTACATATATAATATACATATAAAATATCAGAAAAATTAAGAATAGATGAGCAGGAGGAAGAAGTTATTTCCCTCAATGGAAAGTTACAAACTTTTGCCTAGTTTCTAGACCGGAGTCACCTCTCAGATGCAGAACCCATTGACTGAAGGAGCACCCAGGTAGAGAGGATGAAGGGCCCTATGGCACCACGACAATTATGTGCAATAGGAATGCCCCAGTCTTTCCCCAATGGGACCTGTAGCCATTTACTTGGGTAATAGCAAACTTAGAAAAGGGGAATACCCAGATCTCTCAAGGCCTGTTGAATATAGTGTCCAAATTCCATCTGATATCAGGAGATCCAAAGTGCTCTCCACCTTATTAGAATAGGGGCATAAGGGGTTCAGGTAATAAAGCTAATAACTGAAGTTTTGGTCCAGGTCTCCCTCACAGTGGGACTGTTTTCTCTGTGGACCCACTTGGTTGTCATTTCCCTGGGTCCCCAAACATACAATCCACGTGGACATATTTAGCAATTGGCAGAAACTTCACATTAGTTCCTTGACCTATAGATTAGGAGTGGTTGTCGTAAAGAAACCAAATGATAACCCCTGAAATTATCCCCACCCACCCCAGAAATTACAGTAAACAAAAATAACATATCACAGCACAACAACAAAATGAGTGCTACTATCAAAGACTTAAAACATACAGAGGTGATGTTTCCCACTATATTCCCATTTCATTCACCAGTCTACCCCCTACAAACCTGGTTGGATCCACAGCACCAAATGTATCTTTATTAGAGAAAATACACAGTATGTGGACATTGAACGGGCAAGCTATAACCCACACACAGAAAAAAATAAGACAATGAGAGCAGTTTACATTCACATGGGATATACATTCACTGTCATATCCCAAGGTTCTATTAATTCTCATGTCCTCTGTCATATTATAAATTGAAGAGACCTGGACCATGTAGGAAAAGATAACTATTTTCTCTGGACTTATCTGAGGTTCATTGACTGTGGCTCTGTAAATGAGACTGACAAAAGACAGATTAACAAGAGAAAAACAAACAGAAGTTTATTAACATGAGCATCATGCACGTACATGAAAGCACTCAAATATGAGTAACTCAAAAGGGTGCTTAGAACTTGCCTTTGTATAGAATCTTAACAAAAGAGCAACAATTTTTTAGAGAAATTACAGAACAAAGGCAAAGAACTTTGAGTTACTAGGGGTGTCATGTTGTGGGAAGGCAAACATATGTGGAAACTAGGGTAGATAGGGCTATTTGCGAGGTTTGTTATATAGAATCCTTTGGTACCATCTCTGGACTGATAAGGGCTTTGAATTTTCTCTGGTAATTGACTTCTGTCCTTCCTGGTAGAGAGGAGAAGGGGGAAACTTTTATAAGTTTAGGGGGAGGGCAGACAGCTTTTCTTATATTTATTTCTTCTCAATTGCTTTCAGCTCAAAATAATCCAATGCCAAAGTGGCGCATTTTGAGGTGGCTTATTCTGCTGTCCTTCAATTGTCTGGATATTTCTTTTTTCTTTCTTTTTTTTGAAATTAATATATTAATTGAAGCTGATGATCAAGAAGTGACAAATAGAATGGATGCCTTAGAAATACACAGTTAATCGAGAGAGTGAAGAAATACCTTACATTTTATACTAAAAAGAATGAAACCAATCCTTAATAAGTTGTTTGGGTTTTGCAGTAGCATATTCTACATTTAAGAATGTAGATTTAAGATTTAAGAATACTGAAACTACTGACTCATTGCGTTGGTTGGAAGGCTGTTAGCTTTGACTGATGCCCAGAAAAAGAAAGTTCTCTGCAGCAATTCAGTCTGTGCTTCCACAAGTGCTCACACTTGATCTCTATGACTTAGAAGATTCATGACAGATCTGTGCTAGAGACACGTGTTGTGTAGAATCTTTGGCAAGACCAAACAGGATGGTCACAGCAGAAACTCCTATTATTTTGAAGCAAAATCATGCCATATGTAGCAAAGAACTACACACCATTCAAAAAACAGGTCTTAGAATGCTACTGGGTTCTTTTAGAAACTGCATGTGTGACCTTGGGAACTGAGTAACGATGTGACCAGAACTACTCATAAATTGAATACTTTCAGATTCACCAAATTATAAGTTTGGCAGTTCTAACGGCAATCCATAATAAAATGAATATGGTACATCGGAATCAAGCCTAAGTTGGTCCAGAGGGCACAAATAAGGTGCACAAACCGCTTACTCAGAACCCATGTTTCTCTGGTACCTTGCCTCAGCTCACACTTTGACCACATGGGCATTTTCTATGACTAACTGATGGGAGAAGAAATACACCAAACTTGAGTCACAGATGGGTCAGTTTATTAAGTGACTACAAGCAACAAATGGACTATCACTGTACCTCTTACACACTCAGGAGAAGTCCTGAAAGAATGTCAAGGGAAAAGCCTCCCACTGGGCAGTGCTTCAGACACTGCAAGCAATGATACACTTGGAATGTAGAGAGAGTGGATTGAGGTAGAGTGCACATAGACTCGTGAGCAGGCAGAAGTGGCTTGTCTGGTTGGTCATTGGCTTGGAAAAGAACTACATTAGAAGACTGGCAACAAGGAGGTCTGGGGAAGAGACAGGTAAGTGGACCTTTAGGAGTGAACACAAAGTATGAGGATCTTTGCCTCACACATTAATGGTGAGTAGAGAGCATCCATTACTGAAGAGGCATTAAACCACCTAGTGGTCAAGATGACTCAGCAAATAGATGTCTTCTAACTTTGGTCTTTGATCACCTCAGTGCTTGCATAATGAACTCATACAAAGAGTGACCATGGTGGCAGAGATAGAGGTTATCATGAGTCAGACAGCATGATCTCCCTGTCACTAATGCTAATCCAGCTCCGACCTTTTGAATATCCCACCCACCAGCAAAAGAGAACAAAACTGAGATCTCCAAAGAGTAGCATCCCTCAAGAAAACCAAGTAGCCACTTGTAGCAAGTTGATGCAAATGGACTTCTCCTCCCTGACAGTAGCAGCAATTCATCATTCACTGGAATCAGCACATATTCCAGGTATGCGTTTGTCATTCCTGTCCACATGTTCTTAGCTACCACCATCAACCAAGGGCTGACAGAGTGCCTGATCTGAATACATTTTACCTGAGAAGGCGAAGCAGCAGACACTATGGTTTGCCCCACTAAGCCTCTTGTAAGTTTTCCCCAAAATATGACCAAACAAAATCCTGAAAGTGTATTTAGAAGGTGTGAACTTCATATAGGTAGCAAGTGGTGAGAGATGCAAGGAGCTGATTGTTGAGAGATGCAAGAAGCTCCTGCTTCCCCATCCAGAAGGCCTCTATTAAGCAGTGTACATGAGAACGTTAGCTTATAACAATCATGGCTGCCCCCATCTCCAAAAAAAAATTGCCTTTATCTAAACAGGAGTGTCCAAACATTAGAATAATGGTATGGATGGACAGCACAAACATTTGGAATACATACATGATTCCTCAAAATATTTGCAAGGTTATATTTAAAGATGCTTATTGGCAAACATTAATTCACTATATATATATATATATATATATATATATATATATATATATACACACACACACACACACACACACACACACACACTATAACTTCAGGGATTTGACGTATCTCAGACACTATACCTGTTTTCCCTGTTTTATAAATGCACACACCTATGTAGCCATACACCTTCTATTTGTCTTGTAAGGGAAGGGAGCATTTTGATCTTCTTTGAGGAATGATACCTTATTGCCACCTGTTACTTCATTTCCAGATAATAACAACACATAAAAAATTGTGCAAAGAAAAAATAAAAGCAAGTATCAATGGTGGAATGAAACCTATGTTTTCCATGGGAAAACATGCTTCTGAGAGTTGTAAATAGTGTACTACATCCGAGGGCTCATCAGAACATGAGAGCTGGGTAGTATTTAATGCCAGCCATAATGATAGATTTTATGTGAAATAAAAACTGCCAGTGGAAGATTTTGTGGTGATAGAATATTCTGATGACTGGGAGACATGAAAAAAATCAACACTGTTTATAAATGATGGTTAGTTTCAGCAGCACACATGTTAGAGTCAGTAAAAAAGAAGCCCAGACAGGAGAGAACTGGGGATTAAACAGAATAAATACACCCATTTGCTTTTTAGGAGAGTTCTCCCGGAAGCAGGTTAGAAAACTACAGTATTCCTCCTGAATCATTACAGCAGCAGTTTATAAATATTCCATTGGTCTGATGTGGGTGCATCCTAATGTCCATCTCTCCGCAGGATAGAGGATATAATCCCCAGCTAATATTAATTGTGAAGTCACCGCACAGGAAAACTGTCTGAGTGATTGCAGAGAGAATTGACTCGCACCTGTGGCTTTGGTTTACCTGGAGCAGGCTGGTGACAAGCACGCACAAAAAGTAAGCTTTATCTGCAGCCAAGGAGAACAATTAGGGTAGGCCTAGCGAGAAAGTGCAGTAAACATGTTTCTTCCTGCAGGCACTTCAGTGCCAGCAGAATTCTCATCTCTCTCTCCGTTTTCTCCCCTACACCACTTTCCTCTCTTTTTCTTAGACACATGCACACTCACACATACCATTGTGTAATCTGATGATTTTAATGCATCAGATGTAAGAAATGCATCGATGTCTAAATGGAATTAACTTATGCTTAACTCTGGCTTTGACTTGCACGTATGAATCAGTCTTACACCAACAAACCTAATCCAGTGGTAATGACCAAAGATTCTAGCAATAGGAATCCCTGTGCTGAATCTCCTGCAGTTTTCTTCTAACCTAAAACCCATCTATGTTGGTTGTTTGGTAAAGCAAAGTTGATCTTGTAGGAAAAGGGGAAACAACTCTAAGGAATTTCGTAGTGGAAAGTCAGATTGCCTTAGGTGTCATTTAAAAAAAAAAAAAAAAAAAAGGCAAACCAGAGAATGAAGACAGAGAAACTTATAGCAAAGGAGTTGGCTAATTAAAGAGTTCTGAGAGTATGGAGAGGAAATAGGAGGCTGATATTTAATAAACACAGTCCATACCCTGTGCCACTCATTTTACAATACATAGGGTTTAGTTTTCATACTCTCTAGAAAACACTGGCAGTTCAGGGATGTTAAGTATAATAATTTGTCCAGAATTGCAGCCAGTAAGTGGCATATCCTAGTTTAATTCCAGAACTGTCTTTCTGTAGCATCATGCTGCATAAGGAGTAGTCTCACTGGGAGGGAATGCCATGTATCACAGACCAGTGGTTCCACCAGATAATTGAGACAAGATGAAAAAGTGCAAATGGACCTATTCCCTATAATCTTTCACATCAGTGAGGCTGGGTTGTGGGCCTGGAGGGAAAGCATAGATGATGGGACATGCTTGCTCTGTTCTATGGCTGCCAAAGGAAAGACCCCTGTGAAGAAAAGACTATTAACAATCTCAGCTCCATTAAATTTAAAGCAGCTGCTAACAGTAGGGGCCTTTACATTGTCAATTATATGAATTTTCCTATTACTATGTCATACCAAAGAGCAATTAAAGTACATTCATCAAACACTGCTTCTGCCTCTCTGGTTCTGTCCATTAATGCCACAGTGGCAGGTCTTAGAAATCCTTGAAGACAAATCTGACATGCAGATTTTAATTGTTTCAAGGAGTTGTGGTCAGAAATAACAGTAGGTGAGTAGTAGGGGGTCAGTTACACAATTAGATAGTGATAGGCAGAGACCAGCTGAACTGACACAATGCACCAAATATTTACACATCAGTTCACTTTGCAAAGTACTTTGACACCTACTATTTCCCTTTCCCATTAACTTGTCTGTGAAGTATTTAATTATTCTGCCTCTTTTACAGTTGAGGAAATGGAAACCAGAGAGTTTTTACTGGAAGAGACTTAACTAGAGCCTGAGCTCCCCGTGCATTTTCACCCCCACTGAAGAAGCAGAAAAACAGCAAATGACCAATCTTATCTCATTGTGCCCCATTCTGAAGAAAAAACAGGGGAGGGGGGGAATAAAATGGGAGAAAGAGTAGAGAGAGGGAAAAGGGACCGAAAGAGTGGCAAGCACTGAGACGGCTGAGCTTACTGAGGACGGCTTCTGGTTGAGTTACCATTAAATCACCGTCCCTCACAGTATGACATGTGCTATACCAGAGCGCCACAAAGACAAAGAGACAAACTTCCAAAAATGAGGGTGATGAAGATAAGGGACAGAGAATTAGCTCTTTCTAGTAAGATTTGACTTCAGGGAAAGCCTACCTACTCTCAAAAGGCAAGTCTCCCATGGTCCCAACGTCAAGTTTTTTTTTAATTGAATAATTTTTTTAATTGAATAAAAGCATTGTGTAAGTTTAAGGTACACAGCGTGTTACTTTGATACATTTATGTATTGTAATAGGATTGGCAGTATAGTGATATTTGTCACATTACATAATTATAGTACAATATTGCTGTCTATATTCACTATACTTTGCATTAAACTCTCTAGGGCTTATTTACTACTCATTGCAAGTTTGTACCATTAAATACCATCAATCTTATCCCACCCCTCTCACACATCTATTCCCTAGTAAACACTATGTCACTCTCTCTGTTTTTTTTTTTTTTTAATAGGTCTAACGGTTTTAGATTCTCCATATGTAATGTCATACAGTACTAATCCTTCTCTGTCTGACTTACCTTGCTTAGCATAATATGCACAACACTTTGGAAATCACAAGAGAGCTATCTCTGCACAAGATGATCCCGTGCAATGAAGTTTTGTAGAATGAAGCACTCACTGAGCACCTTAAGTTCCGAGTTCCTTTCTACACACTTGGTAGACACTGAAATGAACAGGGGAGTTTTCCTGCCCTTGTACAGTCTGCCATTCCTGGAAGTGACCAAAATATTAGCAGATGATTCAATATGGTACTATAAATGATAGAGGTGAGCTCAGGTTGCCACGGGAGCACAGAGGAGAAAACAGCACCTAGATAAGCCTACGGGAGTTGTCCCAGAGCCGTTTCACATGATAGGTAAGAGCTGATTGGGTTTTAAAAAAAGGAAGGCCTTTCCAACAGAAGAAACAGCATAAGATACAGACTCTGCTCTACCACCTGGCCAAGCTCATTGTGGAAGGAGACAGGAGGATCAGTTTTCATGAACAAATGCCTCTGATCAGACCCATTTATCTCAAGCAATAGGATGCCTATGTGGTGGCAGGGGAACCCAGGACAGAGGACACTTACATACATCAAGCATTTCTCAGGCACTGTGTGCTTCACTCTGAATCCTTATATTCTCCCCAGACTCTGCAACTGCCCTCGTCTCCCTGCCACCACATTAGGTCCTGGAGACACAATGATCTCCTAACTACTTTGAACAAGATGTGAAGAAATCCAGTGTTCTCTTAGTTCAAGTGGGATAACCATTCCCAAGGAATATATACTATATAGTGTGTGTGTGTGTGTGTGTGTGTGTGTGTGTGTATAATAAAACCAATTTTTCAGGTGATCGATCATATATATGTATGTTTTGGGAGAAAAATGGTCCTACAGGAAGAGAGGAGAGTGAAAGAGGAGAGAGAAGGAAAAGAGACCAAAAGAGTGGCAAGCACTGAGATGACTGAGCTTACTGAGGATGGCTTCTAGTTGAGTTGGCTATAGTACATAGAAAATATATATATTATACATATATATATTATGTAGTGTATGTATAGTATATATATACTATATACTACACATATAGTATATAGTATAATATATAGTACACTTAGTATATATATACTATATGTTTACTATATATATATACTATATATGTGTGTGTGTGTATATATATATATATATATATATATACACACACACATATATACATATATATAATAAAACCAATTTTTCAGGTTATCTATCACTGCATAACAAACTATCCCAAAACTTAGATAACCACCTCAAATGACTTAACACAACCACTTTATTTGCTCATGGTTTTGTGGAACAGGAATTTAGAATGAGCTTGGCTGGGTGGTTGGTCTCTGATCCACGCAGCTTAGTTGGAATAGCTGGGACTGAAAGATCCACTTTCAAGATGGCCTCTTTACTATATACTGGGAGCTTCAGGATTCCTTGACATTCTCTCTCTGTCTCTCTCTGTCTCTCTCTGTCTCTGTCTCTCTCTGTCTCTCTCTGTCTCTCTGTCTCTGTCTCTCTGTCTCTCTCTCTGTCTCTCTCTCTCTCTCTCTCTCTCTCTCTCTCTCTCTCTCTCTCTCTCTCCTCCACACCCACAGGGTCTTATTCTCCAGGATCTGTGGCTTGGGATTCTTGCAACATGATATTCTCAGGGTAGTCTTCCTTTCTGTCTGGCAGCTGGCTTCCAAGAGAGCAAGGCAGAAGCTGCCAGTCTTCTTTTAAACATTTGACACTTGAATGGTTTCATTTTGCCATATGTTATTGATCAAAGCAGTCACAAGCCATTCCAGATTCAAGGGCAGGATAAATAGATCCCTCCTCTCAATGGAAGGAGTGTCAAATAACTTATGTCCATCTTTAATCGGCCACAGTAACTCAGAAATTTGCCCAAAATTGAGCTTCATTAAATGGTGCATGGGTTCCTATTTTTCATCACAATGAAGCACAACCCAAAGCTTACATCCTAAGTTTCTCCTCACAAGTAGGTGCCATAATTGCAGCATTCAGTATGGTGGGTCCCACAGAAGGAACAAGGACATAGGGTGTTAACTGCAAAGGAATTCAGCCCACACTTATACCTGTCTGTCCCATTTGGGCCTTATGCCATAGATGGAATACAGAGAGTGGGTCACTGTGAGACCCACACAACACTGCCCACACACATGCCTGTAAATAATTGCTAGACCTTTGCCATGACGCTAGCCTTCTCAGTGAACCAGAATATATAATATTGAATTCAAATTCTATTCCCTGGCAAGTTCAGAGCCACTGGCAGAAAAATCTGAGACCTAATTTTCAGTATGTCTTTGTAAGGAATTCATCATCGGAACGATTCTGAACATTATGTATAATGTAATTAGGTGGAACTAGTATTTAAACCTTAAAAAAAACAATGCTTACGTATGTTACCATCATGAATAATTGATGGAAGTTAGACTAGAGCCCTGGCCATCTGACTACCTGACTTTAAAGCTCATCTTTCTACTTGCAGTTAGCTTCCTAATGAAATTTAAAAAGGAAAGAAAGACAATCTCAAGAGAAGGACAGCGATGAAAAATGTCACAATCACCGAGAAGGGATAGGAGCTGCCACAGCCTTCAAATCTTTTTCAGTTCCCAAGTGATTCTGACAGGTAAGCAGACAGGGTGCCTCTTGGGAGCTGCTAATGAACACAGGATTGGGAGAGGCTAGGGAGGATGAAAGACGAAGCAGTTCTGATATCAATAGTTGCATCCTGTATCCCACCAGTGCTCAGGGGCACCCAGGGTGGCCCGAGGCAAATTTTCAGAGTAGGAAGCTTATCTTGTAGAATTCAAATTTTCTCTCCCTGGAACTCAATAGCTTATCTGCCCACCCAACCCCCCACCATTGTTATCACAGCTTCTTGAAAGTCTAGATGCTCACAACCTTACCTTCCTCTCTCCTCCACCAAGACAGCACTGCCACTTTTGCTACCTCAGTACAAAGCGGCTCCTAGGAACGGCTCCAATATCTGCCATTTACTCTCAGGTGTAGGGTTTACCAGTGTGCCTTTTGCTTCAGGAAGTACTTGGCATTTTCAGGTTCTCCCCTTCTCTTTTCACTGGCATTCCCCAAACCAAGTAATGGAGGCAGCAGCCGTTGGGTCGTAAGTCAACCCCAAGATACTTTATTTAATCAAAACAGATTTTAATTAAAAGATTTAAAGGGAGGAGAAAAAAAGAGACATAATAAATAATTTTATCACTTGTATTACTCCGTAAACAGTTTATGAGAACAAGTTAAATTTTACTATGGCTTTACAAGTCTATGGCAATTGATTATAAGAATCCTTCCACACACTATGAATCATTTTTCTAGGAAGGAATGATATTTTTAAAAATTAAATAATGCTTATACCATTCAATTTATAAAGTTCATATGAAAGGTGGATAAGAATGAAGGTAGGAGTAGGACCAAGTCATCTGATCCAAATACCATGATTTTTCTATTTTCCTTGCAGATTTTCCTACCACTTTTGCTCTCGATTGTCTCTATGGTAACGAAAGAAACTTTTCCAGTTCTTTTTATGGTTAACGAGAACTTTCATATAAGGATACCACATTTTTTCAAACAACTTAAGCTGCAATAAAGAGAACCTCAAAATCTTAGTGGGTGTCACCCAACAAAAGATTATTTTTCACACATATTCAAGTCCAACATGAGTCGACAAACAGGACTTCTTTATAATCCTTTGGGGATGCAGGCTGACAGAGTGCTGTTTTTATGATTATCTTCAATCATAGTATTTAAGATAATCAAAAGGAAGATGCTGACTGCACACTGGCTCTTAATACTCCCACCTGGAGGTGAAAAAAGTCTCCTCCACTCACATTTTATCAGCCAAAGCAAGTCGCATGGCTTTGCCTAAAATCATAGGACATCGGGAAGTACTAACTTACCATGCATCAGGAAAAAGAAGAGAGAGAACATTTGTGAACAATCAAAATTGTGACTACATACACAAAACAGAAATAAGTATGAATAAAGTTTATGCTAAATACAAGATAATTTAATAATTCAGTATATTTCATTTAAAATTCACTTGTAGTCTATGGATAGACACCAATAAAAATAAGAAAAAGCCTAGGAATGAGTGTGGTTCACAAGAAGAAAGAAATCAGGAATGAAAAACACTTTTCAAATTATCACTCAAATTAATCATAAGGATAACTGATGGTTAAACATCTATAAATATTTTATATATCATGGATTCCTGGTTTCTAGATTACAACAATACCTAGATTAAAACAATACCATAATTAAAACCAACAAGAAGTCAAGAATATACAAGACTTCTAGAATATCTCAAAAGAAAAGTTATTATATCTAACCAACTGCATAAGCAAGGTAGATGGAAATTATTAAAATTTGGTTGCAGCTTAATTGTATAGCAACTTACTTATAGGATATTTAAACCTTACATTATTTAACTTTCTGTAATTTATATAGAAATTTCTCACATATCATTGTCTGAAATCTATAAAACTATGCAGCAAAGCATCCCATCCTTATCTCTATTTCACAGATGAGAAAACTGAGACTCTGTGATTTTTATATGACTTGATCAAGGTCACATATGAAAAGAGTACCAGAGCCAAATTTTGAGCCCATTGCTGTCCCATTAACCAGAGTGGGTGGAAATGTGTCAATAAGATTACAAATATTAAATTATTATAGCTGGAATTATTTTATTCTTCCATTTCTTAAGCTGTGTTCCATATAAGAGCAGGTGTTCTTAGAACTAAAGAGACAATTGAAATAGGTTTGGGATCCTCTGGATTAAAAAAAAATAAAACATAATTCCTTATAAGACTTTGCAAAATCTTTAACGTGCTATTAAGCATTTTGAGTTTCAGTGAGTGAGAGTGTGGGAGGCAGAATGACGGCCCCCTAAAATGCCCACATCCTAATCCCAAAACCTGTGAATATGTTAGCTTACATGGCAACAGGGACTTTGCAGACATGATTAAATTAAGGGTCTTCAGATGAGACATTATCCTGGTGGGCCTAATGTAATTACAAGGGTCCTTATAAAAGAGAGAAAGGAATGTCAGAGTCAGAGAAGATGTGATGATACGATAGTGGGAGCAGAGGTCAGAGGTCACAGTGGTCCAAGGCCACTATCCAAGGAATATGGGCAGACTCTAGAAGCTGGAAAGGACAAGAAGATGGATACTACTCTAAAGACTCTAGAAGGAACATAGCCCTGCTAACATGTTGATTTGAGCCCAGTGACACCCAGCTTGAACTTCTGACCTCCAGAATTATAAGAAAATAAATCAGTGTTGTTTTAAACTAAATTTGTGGTAATTTATTACAGTACCCTAGGAAATAAAGGGTAGTAAATCTTTGCTCTTAAGCCTTTTTGCTATTGAGCCTTTCATCGCCTGAAATACCTTCCTCAAGGAATACGGTTTGGGGAACACTGACTCCAGTCCCCTACAATTATCTTGAGATATAGATTATTGATGTTGGAAATAGTATATTTGATCAGGATGAAAAAATTAATAGGAAATAGAGGAGAGAGCAGTATGTGATAATTGGCACTTGGTGAGAATAACTCACTTCACCCCTTGATTTTAGTTGCAAAGTTTCTGTCTCCTAAACATTAAATGTTCCTGCCACTCTCTGCGGCCTGGAGTGAAAGACAGCCCTTCCTCCCATCTCTCTTCAACACTTATATGCTGCAGGCAAAAACAATTTGAAGTGGGTGACAGCAAAGCTCTTCTTTTTAATGCCCTTTGCCTCAGGCACAAGACTGGATCTTTCCAGACACTAGAAATGTTATGAGTGGACTTTCACCCGTTCTCCCCCTGGCAAAGCCAAAACATGCTTTTCAATTGGATCTCAGATATGCTGATGAGTATCAGAAGCCTGACAGGCTTGTGAAGCTGGACTTCCATGCAGTATTTTTCACCTGTGACTTATGTGGAGTGGCTGCACAGGAGAGAAAAGATGAGGGAGGGCAAGTCTCTCTGACCTCCAACCCTGCCTCTGCTTGTTAGAGATTAGAGGCAAGGGTGGCGAAAATCCATTCAGCTAATGCAATAGGCTTAATGCTGGCTGGTTCGAAACCAGCAGAACCACAAAATTACAAACCTTCTCAGAGTGCTGCGTATCAGGATCATAAAAAAGTATAAATCATCACTAAAATAGTAGAAAACTGGGCCCCCAGCCTGCATGGGTTTCTACAAATCGTTTTTACCTCTTACTCATGAGAAACACTCATGATGCATTAGATTTGGAAAAAGGAGGAATGATTCCTGGAGAGCACGACGATGGTTATGTCACTAACACGGAAGGGGCCAACATGATTTAACTGTTTGGCCAGGACAGTAGCTTCAATCCCCCAAAGGCAATCACAATACTCTAGTAAATAGAAAACAAAAGCTCTCTCAATAGTCTAGAATGATTGTTAACGTGAATTCCAAAGATATTAAATCGGCTTTATTCCTACATGTTAGAGGGCTATTGTTTATCCCGTTTTCACAGCCTGCCCTCCTTCAGTCTGATCCACATTTGTTCATTGGGATTATGGCCAATATCCTCTGAGCTGGAAAACAAGCCACTATGAAACAAACAAGCTGCTGGCAGACTGCTACAGTTTTCTTTATCTAGTTGGAGAACAAGTGATGTACGGATGTCTTCCAAATGAGCTATACTTCTTTATACAGCAGGCAGGCTCTGGCCATAGTCTATTATTTAATATTTGCAGTTGTCAAATCACCTTTGATGACTGAAAATATTCACCTTGCTACCAGGAAGATAACGGGTTGCTCTTTAAGAAATACCGAGTACAAACACCACTCATCACCCTTCTTTTCTCAATGATTCATTCATCAAATACTTGTCTACCATGTGCTAGGATATAGAGACGACTAGTTCCTTATCCTCAAGAAGCTCATGGTGCTTTGTATGAGTAAATATGCATGTACATATGTGGCATAGAGTCCGGATCACAAAGGGCTGAGGTGTCAGGAAAGGTGTCACGTGGTAAGAGGCACTTGAACTGACTCTTGAGAAACTAAGTCAGAATTCAGAGGAAGTGGCTTTCCAGACCTGGCAGAGAGGAAGAGAGGACTGAAGCAACACTTGGAGAATTGCAACTAATGATGAATGACTAAATTGTGGGGTGAGGCAGGGTGTGTCAGAAGATAGGTTGAAGAGACAGGCAGAGTTAGAAGTTATATTAGGGAGGGCCTTGTGTGACATGAAGGAGCTTCAGCTTTATTCCACAGCAAAGAGAATTGACAAATTTACTCAGTACCACTTGAGATAACAGCTTGAGCGAAATTGAAATAACATATGTTTTCTTTGTCTAGCATTTTCACTTCTTATATCATTTGGGTCCAGGTATTTCAAACAAAAGGAATTATTTTTCAAACAAAAAGAATTTAATACATGGTATTGTTTATATAAGTGATGGGAAAGTTAAAAAGCCAAATCGAGACAGTGAGGCAACCTAGAAATTAGCAACAGCAGAAATTTACTATGCGATGGTACAGGAACCCGGAAGCCAAGGATGTCTGGCTGGAACTAGGACCATGGCAGGCTCTTGCCCTCATAGGTCTAGAGCAGGGGTGTCCAAACATTTTTCAACATTTTTCACCAGGGTCCATATGCGGTAAAATACACAAACAGCCGGGCCACTCACTCGAGGTGAAGTACGTATTGCCTCACCTGGTTTATTTAAGTAAATTAAATATATTTTTGGAATTTGCTGCGGGCCAATTAACAATGGATCATGGGCCGCAGTTGGCCTGCGGGCCGCAGTTTGGACACCCCTGGTCTACCGGATAGAGTGATGGGCTCCCTGGCAGGAGCTGGGACCACAGAGGAGATACACCTACTTCAAGATGCCACCAGAGTAAGGAAGAAAGAAATATACTGGCTTTTTCCTTTTACTCTGGGTTTCCCCTAGTACATCCCATTGGTCAAGCATAACTAGACGCTAGTAGGAAAAGAAATATGGGACATGTCTTTCCTTATGATGAAGGGCAGTGCAGGAGAAGTACAGAGAATGTATATGAGAGAAAACATCGTATGAACTATGTAGTCTTCCCCCTTTTTGTTACTCGGCATTCTTTGACCATATTTAACTCTTATACCATAACCACTTATTCTCCTATTTCAAAGAATATTATCCATATAATTGACAGAATAACTGTTCTGCATAAAGTGAACATGTTCTCACCCTTTTCCCAAATGGGGAGATGTAAAGGCCCATCCATCACCATGCCCATATTGAAGTAAAGTATCTCCATGTGATATGCAGTCCTCCTCTTCTTGCCATCACTAATCCAGTGACCCATTAACTAATTTGCAAAAGGGATCATTACCAACATCTTTGAAACAAAATAGTAGAAGAAATGAATTGAAGAAAAAACAGGATAATGTATACATAACAATTATGCACAGCTATTATAGTCTATAGCTGGTCATGAGGTGATAGCTGATATTTTAAAAACTGCTTTATTGAGGTATAATTGACAAAACAATAAAGTGCACACACTTAAAGTATGCAATTTGATAGGTAGTTACAAAATAGTCATGGGAATATAAAATACAGTATATGGAATATAGTCAATAATCTTGTAATATCTATGTATGATGTCAGATGGATACTAGACTATCGAGGGGTCACTTCATAAATGACATAAATGTCTACCCATTATGCTGTACACCTGAAAATAATATAAAATAATACTGAATGTCAACTGTAATTGAAAAATAAAAAATTAAAATTAAAATTAAATTGCAACAGTAATACCTTCCTATTGTACTTGTCAAATAATACAGAGGTCCACAAAAAAAAAGCTAACACACTCCACTCACAACCCTTGATTATCTGTGCCCCAGAGTAATCAATATGAAAGGGTTTGTATTTATTTTTCTATAACTTTCTTTACATAAAATTATATTAAATTGTATGTTCACACATATAGGTAGGTTGCTTTGCTTTCGTTTGGATTTTGTTTCTGTTTATGTGTTTTTACAAATGTGGAATTAGTCTTACTATATGTGTGTGTGATTTTTCCAACCATTTCCCTATTTATGGACATTAGGTATTTTCTTTGTTATTTTTATTTCATTTTTCTTGTTTTGGTTTTATTTGTTTTTGTAACTACAAGCACTGTTGCAATAAACATCCATTTTTATTTGGTCAATTAAAAAAATAATAAATTATACAACTTAATGTATTTTGACATATGAACATACCAATGAAACCATCACCCCTAGGTGTTTCCTCATGCCCCTTTGAAATCCCTCTCTTCTGTTCCTCCCTGTTCCCCACACATACCACCCAACCCCAAGTAACCACTGATCTTTGTGTCACTCTAGCCGAGCCCCCTGTGAATTTAATGCCCCTAATATTTTTGGCAGGTAGAATTAAATAATTTAATTCTTAATTAGACCTTTGTTCACATGTTAACCACTCTTCTTGCTCAACTGCTTTTATTCTCACAAGTGAAGTCATATGTTGCTGATGTACTATTTCTTCGTCAAGCAGGAGGAGATAACTTCAGGGACTCAAGGAGAATTTGTGAGTTTGTTTTACAGAAGGAAAGAATGTCCCCCAAGTTAGCTGTTACCAGCTGCTGGCACTCTAGAGTCTAATATGAAAAAGTGTCACCTATGACTAGAGAAACACAGACTCCTCTCTCAGTTCCCTGGAACGCCTTCTCCTCTTCCTCCCCTTTCAAACTCTCTGTTTAGTCCAGAACTTCGGAGATGGTCTTTGGACATTAGTCCGCTATATTCCCAGGTTGCCAGCTTCCTGAATAAAGCAACATTTTCTTTCTACCCAACACTTGTCTCTTGAGTACTGGCTTTTGAGCTGAACTTGTTTTTTGTTTGTTTGTTTCGTTAACATCACTATGAATTAGGTTGCATTTTCTAGAATTTTATGTAAGTGAAGTCATACAGTATTTTTTTCTGGCTTCCTTCACTCAGCAAAGTTATTCTGATACTCATCCATGCTGTTGTGTGCAGCAATATTCATTCCTTTTTACTGTTGAGTGGTAATATTTTATTACATATATAAAAGTGAGGTGAGACTGGAAAAGTATAATGCTGCCCTTTCCAAGTAAAATTAATTTGTTTTATAATCCTTTTCCATTTTAAGGAAAATAAAGTATTTACCAAATTAACAGTTGCATACCAGGAACCAGGGGTTGTGTTCCTTTACTTCCTCAAGCAAGTATATCACACCTGGAACTTAGCTACAATTGGAATCACTACTGGATTAAATTTATTAAAATTTTCAGTCATTTGAAAAGATGACATCAGCTTTAGCCTGGGGCAAGAAGGCAAGTTAAACATGAATATAATAGTCATCATAACTTGCATCCTGAAAATCTTAGATGGTGACACTTCACTCTGTAATTCCTACAGATATTGTGTTTTCTTTTGTTTGTTTGTTTGTTTGTTTGTTTGTTTGTTTGTTTTATTATTCAGTTGGGAGGTGCACTTTCAGGGGCTTTGACTAAGTTCTTCATAACACAATAGCTCCCATTCCATGAGTCAAGGAGCCAATGTGAGAAGTCAGCCAGTTGCCAAGTATGACTATCCTAACTCTGCATTCGAGAACTACGGAAATAACTACAAGCTGGGTTCACTATGAGATGAACTGGGGACAAAACAACTTACTACCAGACATCCTACTTTGGTCACTGCATTACAGTTGTATTTTGGGGCACCAGGTATTAGCATCAATTAAGAATTCTCGTCTAAATAGCTCCAAAATGCCTGGACATTTTCCTTTCCTCTTCGCACAGTCATTCTGATAAATAACTTCAGATCCCTTAGTCTTAGCAACATTTATTTTTGGATATGTCTACTTGGGCAAGGGCAACAAAAGCAAAAATAAACAAATAGAACCATATCAACCTAAAAAGCCTTTGCACAACAAAGGAAACCATCAAAAAAAAAAAAAAAAAAGGCAGCCTACTAAATAGGAGAAGATATTTGCAACTATATATCTGATAAGGGGTTAAGAACTCATACAACTCAACATTAAAATAAATCTGATTATGAAATGAGCAGAGGACCTGAATAGACATTTCTCCAAAGAAAACACACAGATGGCCAATAGGCACAGTAAAAGATGCTCAACATCACTAATCATCAGTGAAATGCGAATCAAAACAACAATGAGATATCAACTCACACCTGTTAAAACCGCTATTATCCAAAAGACAACAAATAACAAGTATTGGTGAGGATGTAGAGAAAAAAGAACCCTTATTCTCTGTTGGTGGGAATGTAAATTGGTGCAGCCACTAGGAAACAGTATGGAGATTCCTCAAAATGTTGCAAATAGAACTGCCATACAATCCAGCAATTATACTTCTGGGTATTTATCCAAAGAAAATGAAAACACTAATTCAAAAAGATATATGCACCCCTATGTTCGTTGCAGCATTATTTACAGTAGCTAAGATACGGATGTAAGCTAAGTGTCCAGTGATAAATGAATGGATAAAAAACATATGAAAATATGTCATCAGCCATAATAATGAAATTTTACCATTTGCAACAACATAGATGGACATAGAGAGTATGATATCAAGTGAAATAAGCCAGGAAAAGACAAATATTGTATGACTTAACTCATATGTGGAACCTAGAAAAACAAAACAGACAAATAAAATAGAAGCAAACTCCTAGACACAGAGAACAAACTGATGACTGCCATAGGAGAGGGAGGGGGGAGGACAGACAAAAAAGGTGAAGGGGATTCAGAGGTACAAACTTCCATTTATAAAATAAATAAGTCACAGGGATATAATGCACAGCATAGGGAATATCGTCAGTAATAAACTTGGTACAGTGACGGATGGTTACTAGACTTATGGTAATCACTACATATGATATATAAATGTTGAATCACTATGTTGTACACCTGAAACTAATATAATATTGTATGTCAACTCTACTTTAATAAAAGGATTATAGGCTCTTTAAATAAGGGAAGACTATTCTCATCAGATACAATTGCATCTGCTGGTAATGGAACCTGGGGGATATTTTGTATTCATGGTTCTCAAATTCAGCTGCATCTGCTCAAGTACCACCCATCCAAACTCTCAGAGATCCATCCTTTAAAATGAACCCTAACATATTAAATTGATGAGTCCATGTTTTCAACTTGCATGACCACTGCAAACTCATGGTTCTGATCTTCAAGCATGATTTCCCTCCAGATACAAAAAAATTGAGGAACACCTTAGCAGCTCTCTGATTCTCTGGTGGTGTCCCTTAAGCTAAGAGTTTAAGGCTCTAGGCTTATCGTTTTCTTTTTGTAAGCAGTCCAGCACAGTCAGAAACAGCCATCCCATTTTTATAGTCAAATGCAACAGCTACTTGTTTCACCAGAGCATAGCTTTCAAGTGACACACAATTCCAAACAAACTAGGTTATAATTTAAGTAATTGTGATGCCACTTGATGAGACACATTAATTATAGTATCTCATTTTCCACCTGAAAGAAGTTCTGCACTGTATTCAAGCTACAAGAAGCAAGTAATCTAAGCTCAGAATTTGTTCTTTAGGATCTGTTTCCTAGGACTGATCCTGATACAAAAAAAAAAAAAAAATGAGTCAGTCAAGATCTAACCAGGAAAATATAAATCAATTTAACTATGTCAAATAAATGAAATTTAATACAAGCAAATGGTTGCACGTGTGTTGGTAGAACTGAGAAACTTAACAGGATATCATGAAACAACCCACAGATTAGAAAGAGCAGGAAAGCCAGTATTACTCCATTGGGTTAGAGAAAACAGAAGTGATTTCACTGAAGCCCCAAAGCCAGGAATATGTAATGAGGGCAAGAACCACAGGAGGATTTGCCTGTGGGAGTTGGAACCACTGAATAAGAAGTTATCTGCCAGGAGCTAGAGTTAAAGAAGAGATACAGCTGTTGCCAGAGATACTGCCTAAGTCAACATGAGAGGGAAAATAACCTTAAATTCCCCCTCCTTCTTGTCTTCTGTTTTCTCTTCCCACTGGCTGACCCTACCTAACAGCTAGTTAGCAGTTCCTCGTAATACAGAATAGAAATGGGAACATGCAGTAAATCTGAAAATGTATAAGCAAATGACTGGCATACTTCCACAAAGAGAAGAGTAATGGGCAGAATTTGCCATCATTCAATGTGGAGGTTTAGCCAGGCCAATTCAGAAGTAGCTAGAATTCCTTGTACCTGCTTCCTATAGAGTTGTTTTCTGTGTCATGCACATATTTCTAGTTTAATCCAGGGAAGAAATTTTCACTTTACATGAGAAGCTTCATAATCTACAGGAATTTAGACAAGAAAGTTTGGGTTTAGGTCACGGTCTATAAAAATGAACTATATACTTAGAGTAGGTGTTGTACGCTGACTTTACCTGTAACTCTTCCAATGCCAGCACTATTAACATAAATGATACAAACCTTACTAAGATTTGTATCAATGTCTAAAGAGGACATAAAGCACATTTTAAAACATAATATTATACCACAAATTTGTCCCAATATTAGAATTACAGAATTTGAGTTTCAGTGATTCACCTCTCTGAGATTCAGTCTACTACTCTCTAAAACAGATTAGAATAATTTGTAAGTCTTTTCCATGTATTTGTTAAACAAAAATTTTTCCCAGGCACCTTTGCTAACTGACTTTAGCTAAGCATAAAGAATATAATGACAGCATTGTAGCTCTTGCATATTTCATGAAGCCAAATACTATGGTTAATAATCGAACAATTAGATACATGCATATTAATGTGCTAAGTGCTATGAAGGAGAAATACATGATTTCATGAGGAGGGTTTGGTCTATCTAGTTAGGGGAGTCAGAAAAGGAGTTCATGAGATGATCCTTGACATGTAAGAGTTTAACAAGGAAAGAGCTGGGAGAAGAACTGCCAAGCATGTGCAAAAGCCCTGTGGCTGGAGAACTGTGACATGTATATGAAATTGTAAGAAGGACAATGTGCCTGAAGCCTATTAAAGAGGATGGGAGTATAGTGCACATTGATATTGGTGACATAGTCAGGGGTCAGAAGACAACTGACCACAGGGCATGTGCAACAGCATGGTTTTTATCCATAGAGGGATGAGCAGCCATCAAAGTGTTTAACCTGTAAAGTGACAGGTTCCGACCTGCTCTATGCAAAGATCACTCTAGCAATGTTTTTGAAAATGCGCTAAAAGTGAAATAGTTTCCGTGGTAGCTTAGACTAGGTTGGAGTTGATAGAGATCATGAGTAGTGGATACACGAGTATTTGAGTGATTTTAGAAAGTAAAATAACAAACTTCATGAGTGGGCTTGGCATAATGAATTAGAGGGATTTGTCAAAGATGATTCCTACCTCCTGGCTTGTATGCATGGGTGCAGGTTAGAGCATTCACTGACAACAGTGCTGATGGCACTTGCTTACAACAGACCAAGGATGCAGGGTACTTGTCAGTATATTTTTGGACATATTAGGTTTGGGTGACTTCAGCTATTAATATTTAGGAGAAAGTGCCAAGTAGGCAAATGGATGTTCAGGTGTGAAACAAATGAATAGATTAGACTAGAAAAGGATATTTGGGATTCATCAGCTTAGACACGGTAATTGAAGGTATGACCAAGAGTTAGATTGCCTCGAAGGAGAGTACAAAGTAGAGAGAGAGGAGGACCAAAAGTGCAACTGTGAGTAACTCCATCATTCAATGATTAAGTGCAGGAGGTTGAGCCTAAAACAGAAACAGGAAAAGAATGTCCAGATAGGTAGAAGTGCCAAGAAAGCGATGTCACAAAATTCAAAGAAAGAGTGTTTTGAGAAAGAGAATGAGTCCAAAGCTGCTGAGTAGTAAAAGTGTCCATCAATAATGTCCATTCAATTTAGTGAAATGGACATTATTGATAATATAAATGAGAGCGATTCTGGAGTCAGGGGATCAAAGGCCAAACTGAGGTGAACACAGAAGCAATTGGAAGAAATTTGGCTGTAGAGGGGAGGAAAAGAAAATGCAATATCTGAAGGGTAAAGAGGATTTTGTTATTGTTGTTGTTTGTAAAAATTAAAAGAGATAAGCGTGCTTAAAAGTTGATAGAAAGTGTCGAATTAAAAGGCAAGTGTTACTATACAAGAGCGAGACGAAAAAAGCAATTGTGTAAAGTTCTAGAGCAAGACAGAGGGAGTACAAATTCAAAGTTATTGATAGTAGGGACATTTCCATTGTGATGAGAAAGAAGAAAGACAGGATAGATGTGAATGTATGTCTGTTTGCTGTTGGGAAGATGCTTGGTTGCTGTTGGGAGATGATAGAGTTATCGAATGAAGGCTTTTTAATTTTTCTGCAAAGTTAAGTTCCTCTTCCTGGAGAGAGAGGGAAGAACAACCTGGGGGTTGAGAAGGGTAGGAAAATGAAAAGAAGTAGAAAGCAGAAGGGCAAGACATTTCCAACTCAGGTTTTCAATGATTATTTTATTTTTCATTTGTATTACTTTACTTTTTTATTTGGTGTACCCTTCTTGCAAATTAGAAAAGTTTCTTTGAACTAGTATCAGGATTCTTTGGAAAAATCATTTTGTGTTTCATCAAGGTTCTCTCTCTCACTCTCACTCTCTTTCTCTCTCTCTCTCTCTCAAAGACATACACACACACACACACACACACACACACACACACACACACACACCATCATACCATTCAACTCTTTGAAAAACTTAATGCTAAGTGAATATGGATGTTAAAAATCAATCTGTTGCTACAAATTTTACATTTAAAAATCACAGTGGAATTTAGCTCCCCACTAACAAGGAACCTAAAAACTCACTGCCTGACATTTGCTAGATCTGTACAAAGACCTCCTTGGAGGCTTGTTTCTTCTGTTTATTGCAATTGAACTTGTAGCAGAGGCACTGCCTTAATCCAAAGCCTGTACAACCTTTACAAAGCCTCTATTAAAACTACAAAGAAAAAAAGACAGGCACAAATTCTTCTTTTCTTATTTTTCCATACATCTGGCGTGAGTGTCCAAGAAACCTAAATGAAAGTCGTTTAAACTTCAGTGTGTTGCAGAGTAACAGAGATTGCATGAAAAAATGCATGGCAAGTAAAATGAAGTCTTTGAAAAACCACAAACAGTGGGAACTGAATACCAAGTTCACACTGATTTATAGCTTCCAATTCGTTAAGTTGCCAAATGAATTATACCAAGATTCTCCTTGTCTCAGGCACTAATATTTGCTTCAAGGAAGTGGCTTCCTTTGTAGATACTGTTAATGGCCATACAATATTCACCATAATAGTGCAACATGAAAGTGATCTTGGTAGATTTCACTCTTACAATTCAAATTAAGAGAAAATTTCCAAATATAATAGAAAGGAGAGTGTTCCCTCCTACTTTATCAACTGTTATAAAATTCATTAAGCCCTGTCTGGCTTGGGTATTCCATCTACTGACAAATCTGATTAAAATTAGAATTGAGAATAAGTTGTAATGGAACTGTCCAAGTATAAAGATGTTGCCCCTGAAAATTGGCTTCTAAAAAGGGCATCGATTAAAAATGAATTATAGAGAGGTGAGAAATCTGCTGTCAATATGGCATCTTCAATTATGTAAAATATTGCAATTAGTGAGGTTAGAAAGATTTTTACCAAATAATGCAATTAAAAGCTAATACATTTAGGATTCAACCTTTACACAGGAAGGGTATTTATGTATCAACTTTCTATTACTGCTGTAACTTAGTAGCTGCAAACAACACAAATTTATCATCTTACAATTCCATAGTTTAAAAGTCCAACACAGGTTTCTCTGGGCTAAAATCAAGATGTCAACAAGGCTACGTCCCTTCTGAAGGCTCGAAAATTTGTTTCCTTCCCTGTTCAACCTTTGAGCAGTGGCCCACATTCCTTGGGTTATGGCCCCTCCATCCATCTTCAAAGCCAGCAGCATAGCATCTCTCCGACTGATTCCATCATCACATCTCTTTCTCTGACCTCACTTTTGCTTCCTTCTTCTACTTTTAAGGACCCTGTGATTACAATGGACCCACCTGCATTATCTTGATTATCCAAAATAATTTCACATAGGCAAAGTCGCATTTACCATATAAGGTACCATGTTCACAGGCTCTGTGAATAGGTAAGGTAACACACTCAAAGGTTCATTCACAGGATTAGAATGTTGACATCTTTAGGGGACCATTATTCTGCCTACTGTACTTGAGAAAGTGAAAGGATATGTATTTAAAATAAATTTACTACTGCAAGATATCTGTTTTCTAAAACTATCGTGTTCAAGGAACAGATGAAAAAATTAAATAATTTTTCCATAACTGTGCAGTACATCAGATATCAGAATACTTATTTCCAGTGACAAGAATGCTAAGTAAGAAAAGAATTCCTTTGGCAAAATGAAGCTAACTCAGAAGGTATGAACTGATGATTGAAAAGCTACTGGGGATGCCCACAGGATGTCATACATCTCCACTTGAGGAAATTACAGTAGTAGAGAGAGAGAGCAGACAGAGGCTGTAAAATCATAATAAAAACGTATTTTAATTAAATTATTCCACCATAAAACTAAAAGGAATCTAAAAACAACAGCTGATTATGATTCTCATGCTTCTTGAATGGCCTGTGCAAGAAAATTATTTTGAGATGAGATCTGAGCTGGTTACGAACTACTTCACCCCAGCTCTCTCTCCTCTATCCTTCCTTAAGTATCTTTCTCTCTTTGTCTCTATCTCTTAACTCTCTGCCCCTGCTATCTTTCATTTCTTTTCGCAGAAAGTATGACCTGAGTGAAGACTCAAGTGCATCAATTCATTACCTTTGAAAGCACAGGAAATCATTGCACATCACATCACTGTGGGTTAAAATTGACATAAGGCAAACTGTTGCTTTAGCTGCAGCTTGTTATACCTTGAAAAACAGTGTCAGATGCCAAGAGATACAACTGCCAGGAAAGCTGGGTTTCCAGGAAACAATAACTTTCACATTTTTATCATCATAATCTAGATCTAAAGGAAATAACTTTCATATCTTTGCCATCAAAATCTAGATCTAAATTTGACTTTTAAAAAATCTACAGCATTAAGCATCCACATTTTTAAAATTTTACTGGGGCATGTGGTCTAACAAAGGATGTTTCATCATTTATAAATTTAAATGAAAAGTGTTACAAAGTCATAAAAAATAAATTGCATTTAGCTACATATTGAATAAATTTACTTTATTGAAAAAGAAAAAAAACAATGAAATTATAATAAACCAAGGATGTCCTGGAAAATCCAGGATGCATGGTCACCATTATTTCTACCAGGCAGTTCAGAATGCTATTTGGTTTTAAAGCCCACAATTTATTTTGTGCAGTGCCTGCCAGTACCACAAGAGCTTTAGAAAAACAAAGTCTTTTTATTCCATGTGAAATCATATGAACTGAGTATTTGGCCTGCTTAATTATCCCAAGAGTCTGGTTCAGTAGTTCAGTGTCTGGCACACTAAATGCTCAATAAATGGAGATTGAATAAATGAACAAACGCATTAACAATTTAAGATTAGTCATATAGAAGGCAGGCCAATTTTCCTTTATGCCAAGACTGAGTAAAAAGCTCACAAGATGCATCTGGAAGAGTGACTTCTCAAGACTTTTAGTCCTATAAGGACAGAAACATTTATAATAAACAATTAATAACTAATTCAACTGATTTCATTGAGGTATATCAACTTGTAGTATAACCATGAAAAGGCTGTATATTTTTTAAATTAAAAAATTCTTTGTCAAGCTTCCATTCCCATGGGATTTCAGGCTCTCCAGTGATATTTCAGTCCAATTTCACAAGTTCCAGACTTACAGTGATCCCCTCCGTTTAAAAACTTCTATCACATATTCAATTCACAGCTCTCTTCCTGTACAATCCATGACGGGATAGACAGGTAACTCCATGGGTTGGAGTAGGAGGCAGGGAGGGAGCAGATGGGGTCTTCTCTCTCATGCCATTCCTCAGTTCTTTGCTGTCATTACTCTTCTGAGATTGGAGCAGGGATGAAGTTGCAGAAGAAAGACATTCCACAAGTGACTGTTCAAAATAAATCAGCCTCTCTTCTTTGTCTGCTGGCCTTCATATCTCTTTATCAAGTAGTGGCTTCCTCACAAGAGACATTTATGGATTCTCAGGTTGGACGTCCATGGGTTTCTCCCTGCACAACGACCTGACATGGAATATCTGACTGAGGCTCAGCCTCTTCCTTCTCACCCCTAGCCTGTCCCAGATGATCCACCCCCATGTTCCCGCACTGCTAGGCTTCCTTTGCCCAGTGAGTAGCATCTGGAAGGGCGGTGATTTAGAAAAGCTTGTCTCAGTCACCTACTCACCTTCAGTCAGATCCCACCTACACACCTTGTCATACCAAACACAGAAATGCAGACTTCACCCTGGAATTTTCTCTTTAAACTGTCACAGCTCTCTGGCCTGTTTTTCTATGCTCAAGCCTAAAACATGGATGCTCCATTAGTTCAGTGGCTCAGTATTTTCAAACAGATCATCCCTAGTCCTTGACTTACAAGTACTGTATACATATCAAGCCATTTTTCCTCCCACAGCAACTCTAGGAATGTGATATCAGCATGTCCATTTTACAGGAAATCTGTAAAATTTTTCTATGTATATCAGTATTATACCAGGTGTGTCACTCAGTGTTTAAGAAACAAGTTAGATTTTTCAAATTTCATTTGGCTTAATTGTACTGTTAGAAGATGTTAGAATCATCTTACAACATGATGAGTCAGTAATGTTATGATTCTCATTTACAATAACTTGTCCAATTTCACCAAACCACTGAGTATTAGAATTAGAATTTGGTGTTCTAATTTCATGCCCAATGTTCTTCCTTGATACTGCGCTGTTAGTGGAAAATTCCACTTTTCTTCTTGTTAAGTGCAGGTCCAGTAGGTTTCCTATTCCAAGATAACATCTGTGCCATGCGCCAAAGTGTATATGGATAACCACACACATATAAAATATGTAAAATAATAAATGGACAACTGAGTTCATTCACAATGAGTTCGTCCAGAAAAAAAATTATTCTAGTGAAGTTTCTCCATGAATAAAAGACTATAGTTGTCACAATTTGAAATATCCTTGGCCTTCTGGCAGATAGCTAGCTGTCTGATATTTCCACTTGGACCATCTCCATTTAAAGGGTGAACAGCATATGCATTGGTGGCATAGTGGGGAGCATAGCTACCTTCCAAAGAGCAAGGCTGCCCGGACTGCAGAGGAAATCCCATTTGGTACGCACCCCATAGTTTTCAAGATTTTCAAGACTTAGAAATACATTTTCCTTTTTCTTAAAGTCACATGGTTATCACACCAGAGTATTTTTTAATCCAATAAATACTCTGTATGTACATGTATAATTTATAAGATAGGAAAAAAAGCATTGAAACACTTTGGAATACTAGTGCTGAAACAGACTTCCATGGAGACCCAAATGTCCATGATACAGAAGGGAAACAAGAGTCCTGAAGACACTGGGTCTATTGCCCCAATATGTAATCTTTGAATCCGTTCTTTCTTCCTAATTTCTGAAATTCTTCACATCATTATATCACCCATTATAGTTTAAGTGAGTTTCTTAAAAATGGAAAGTCCAGCAAAAGATTAAATTATTATTAATCAGTCATATATTGGTAGGAATTATTTAAATACACCATTCATACTTCATTTTACCGATTGACAAAGGCACTGGTGAAATAGCCATATTTGAATTGGAGGGGAAAGTGACTGTTTATAAGGAGACAAGCACCACAATGTTCACTGTAGCATAGCTTATAGTAGTGAAAGGTGAGCAACACTCTACATGCCCCTCATGGAGAATACAGTAAATTATGATGGACATTTCTGACAGAGTATTACATAGTAGTAAATATCGATGATTAAATTAACATGGATCTCAAAAATACAATGAGAGGATCATCAAAAATACAATGAGAGGATCTCAAAAATACAGTTGAGAGGAAAAATAAATTGAGGAAAATTTTTAGAATGCATTTTTAACCATTTAAAAAATTCACTCTACACAATACCACAATAGGTTGTGTATCATTAGAACAGTTAAAAGCATTAGCATATGATGAAGCCCACTGTTTCTGGAATTGGATGCCTGCCTTTGAATCCCAGTTCCACCATTTCCTAGCTGTGTGACCTTGTACAGTTATTTAAGCTGTTTGTGTCTCAATTTTAAAAGGGAGGCAATAGTAGTTCCTATTTCATAGGTTTGTTTTCAAAGTCAAAGAAGGAATTCACGTGAACAACTTAGAATATGCCATGTGCATATTATAAAAACATTGGTTATTGTTCATTATATATGGATATATATACATATGTAGAAAAAATACAGTATCAACTAGAATTCATGATATTCAATGCCTCTACGGCAGGGGTGTCCAAACTGTAGCCCACGGGCCAACTGCGGGCCGCAATCCATTGTTAATTGCCCCGCAGCAAATTCCAAAAATATATTTAGTTTACTTAAATAAACCAGGTGAGGCAATATGTACTTCACCTCGAGTGAGTGGCCCGGCTGTTTGTGTATTTTACCGCGTATGGCCCTTGATAAAAAACGTTGAAAAAAGTTTGGACACCCCTGCTCTAGAGAGAAAGAGAGCAGAGACAGAATAGAAAAAATAACAAGGACTTCACCTTTATTCTGTGTCTTTTATTTAAGCTAAACAAATGTATGGAACAAAAATACAAATGATGATGATGATGATGATGATGATGATGATGATGTTAATGATAATAATTTTAAAGCCTGAATGTCAGAGTAGAAGGAACACAAAGGGGAACTTGAGAAAGAGTCAACACAAACATCACAATCTTGAAAGAGGTCTGCCCTATTTTAATTAGGGCTCAGGCATGGAAAGGAAGCGAGATTAAGGAATGGAAGAAGGAAGACTTCAGACAGAGCAGTGCAGATGATCCTAAAAAGAAGACTTCTAAGCAGGGCTACAGAGCAAGCTGATCTGTAATTCAAGGGATAGGCCAGCTTCTCAGGAAGCTCAATTAGATATAACAACACCAATACCCTCTGTTTAAAAGGAGCCAAGACCTGGAGAGTTTATTCAAAGAAGAACTGGGCAGGTGATGAGGTTTGGAGAATGCTGATAGCCACTTGGACTTCAATCTTATATCACCCATAAGCAAAGACCCAAGAAGTCTATTATTAGCCTGAGAAACATCTAGCAACAGACGTCTAAGACCTCAGTCTCTGAGAGGTCCTGAGGAGGAGCAACCATAGGGACTGAGCAGAAGGTCAGATACTGGGTGGCTATGAAATCAAGATCCCAGTGGGAAGAGATGCAAGATACAATCCTGAAATGTTACCATAGACATACAGCTATAGAAGTTTTCTGTTTCCCTGGTGCTGGACTGGGTCTAGAGCTTGATGACAGTTAAATAACAACAACAACACAGCTGGATCTGAGGACAAAGTATCAGGCAATTTTCATAAGAAAATAGCTTGGAAAGGGAGGCTACTGCTCTCCCACTTTCCAAGTTTCTTCTTTTCTCCCTTTCCTTTCACTCCATTCTCCCTCCTATAGTTTTTCCATCTATCAAAGAGACGAACTAGCATTGTGTAGACAGATCTGAGGTGGTTCCAGGAACTCCTGTTTAGAATTGGGCCAATTGCTTTACCTCTTTATGCTTCATTTCCTTATTTCTATAATTATGATTATAATATCTACTTTAAAAGTTGTGGTAAGGATTCATCAGAATGATATATTTAAGAGATTTAACCCAGAGCCAGGCACAGAAAATTTTCAATAAATATTTGCTTAATTAATTAATTCAAAGTGATGTAAATTAAGTTGCAATCTCTTGGTAAATGATCACTAATAGAAATATCTGAGCTAATCCAGGTATCTTTTTTATCCCCACATGTAAGAGTCAGTTATTGTGAACAAATCATTGTAATATTTTAGTCTTTCTTGGCTAGTTTTTTACTTCACAACATTTAACTTGAAACTTTTACTCTGCTTACAGCATTGTTACTTATCATTTTCAAATGCCTAACCTCATGCATAAAGCAGCAGAACATCATGCTATTACTCCTTGGGCATGTGGGATTCAGGAACAGTGGTCCAGACTTTGACAGGGATGCCCAGACACTTAGCAACCAACATAGCATCAAGGTTCACATATCCAGAGTACCAATAGTACAATTAAGCCACAGAATCTGCCTATTTCTGATATTTGATATTTGTCAATTTCCTTGCTGTCATCCTGAATTCACATGTTTCCAGTCTCTCCTGATATATGTCTTCTCAATCAGAAACATTCACAATCAGGTATACAAATTCTAAGTGATATTTCTGACTAAGTGGTCTCCAATGGCTTAACTGCATATCCAATTAGAAAAAGAGGTCACCGCAATATATTAGGTTGGTGCAAAAATAATTATGGTTTAAAGGGTTTAAAATAATTGCAAAAACTGCAATTACTTTTGCACTAACCTACTATATATGCTATATGTACTACTATTAAACTTCAACACACATTATTTATTGTTAACAGAGGTGGATGTAAAACTTTGTTTCAATAAATTTTCCTTGGGATTTGTTAAATTAATTGGCCATCTTCTGGACAGATATAACTAGATAGCCATTGTGTTTAATTTCCGGTGTGGTGGCCAAAGAGCTACTGCTGGATCTATAGCTGCCATGTGTTTATTTATTGTTTGTATTTTTCTAGTATTTTTCAATCCATGGATTTAAGACCATTTTCCATTTTGTTAAGTAAAATGTGCTTAGAATTAATAAACAAAGAAGCAGTCATGACATTTGATCAATCCCTCCAAAACGAGGGACTCCCGTCTGCCCTCACAGAACTTCACGAACGACTTGTGACCAGCTCACACAGTGACCAGATGAGTATGCCAGTTCCAATCCATATATTAAATACTAATGAAGTTCAAGTTATTTTTCATATGAGATAGAAATTGCAATAGAAGCTCTAGTATTTTGTTCCCACCCCCTAATGGATTGTCCCGCTCACTCCATTGGCTATGCTCCCTCAAACCCCGTCAGAACTTATGAATGGATATGAATGCTTTACCTAAAGTAACATATACTTCAAACACATACAAACACATTTTGGGAGCAATACAAATAGTTTTATGGGAATCCACTTAAAAAAAATTAACTGATAAGAATCCCAAACAAGAAATCCTGAATTGTGTAAGGACACGATTTATAATGTGCCATGGGCTCATGGGCACACACACAAGCAAAAAAGAAGCTGAAAAGAATGTTGACTTGAGCCCATCATTAATGGATAAAGGAAGAAGTTTTGCTGGGGCAGCAGCAATCAGCCACCTCTTTGAACATCTTCCATATGTATCATACTTAGAATGATGGATTGGTTCTCCAGGCTTGGCTTTGCCTTGGCCTGCTGTATGTGGCATTGTGTGATATTTATGGTGTGTCTGGACCTGATGTGTTTGTCAGAGTCATCCTTCTCAAACTAGACCTGGTGGTATTGACTCATGATTTCCACAATAGTAATAGAAGAATGATAAATGGAGCCTCGGAAAAGAGCCCACTCACTATCTCCACTGTCATTTTTCGGTAAAAGAAGACAGTTTTAAAAGGGCTGTTTCAATCACATCCTGAATCTATTTGCTAGAAAGTAATGTTTCATTCATCAGAGTGTTGGTTTGAATTATCTTGTTGATTTGGAAATAAATTTATAAACAGCCAACCAACACTTACAAATTCTTTCAATCCTTTCCCCCACAAATATTTTATTTACATTTTGGGGAAGTGCATGCTCTACTTTGCATATATATATTCATAATTTCCATCTCTTTCCCACCCTTTCTGGTTTCAAAGAATGAATAAAATATATCTCAGTGTTCCACCTCTACTTGGAGAGATTTATGAATACCCATAAGGATTACTGTGGTATATATTCCCCATTTCAATACTATTTCCCATGTCTACGAAAATTAAATATGGTAAGATTTATTTATAAGTGTGTGGGAAAGCCAAATAATATTTTTCTATAAAAAAAGAACTTTGTAGTTTATTAATGAAGTGGTAATGTGTGTGAGTGTGTGTGTGTGTTGTACATGAAATCACACTTAAATGTTCTCCACTAAGTTGGAGATAAGGAAACTTAGAAATGACTTAGCCTTTTGGATACAATTTAAACTACAAACTGCCAGAATTAAGAGTGCCCTCTTATTGTTACAACATAAAATAGGCAATAATGAAGCAGAGAAGAAATATGCCAAATTATCTCACAGAAAAAAAAATGTTTCTCAGACCAGAACAATATTGATTACATCAACATAATTAAAAATAGAATATGTTCATACAAATGGTCTTTGGTCAATGAAGAATTTTAAATAAATATAATCACAGGAACATGTTTCTAATTCCTTTCTTCACTATTCAAGATGGGTGGAGCTAGGCATATTTCTCTAGAAGGTTAAGAGTTTTTGTTGCAGAAGTAGACACAGCCAATATGTAGAGCTTGCTGTCTCAAAGATTTTATCCAGAAGCCTATTCTCACGTCCTTAAATTTTGTACAGCTTTATTGAGTTATAATTACATATCATGACAGTCACCCATTCTAAGTGTACAGTTGAATGATTTTTAGTAAATTTATGCAGTTGTGTAATTGTGACTACAATCCAGTTTTAGAACATTTCCATCACTAAAAAAGTTTTTTTTTTTGTTTGTTTTGGTGCCCATTTGTAATTAATTCCCACTCATACTCTCAGACCCAGACAACCATAAATCTGTTTCTGGTTTCTATTTATTTTTCAGATTTGCCTTTTCTGGAAATTTCATATAAATGAAGTCATACAATATATAGTCTTTTGTAGTGAGCTTCTTTCACTTAGCATAATGTATTTGAAATTCCTCCCTGTTGTTGTAGGTATCAAATCACTTTTTAATTGCTGAATAGCATTCTGTTGTATACCTCCAAGGATGGCAAACACATAGGGCAGACTGAGCAGGCACCAGAGCCTCAGTAAAGCAAATCCCACTGTGTAGTGTCAGCCGCTGCAAAACAGCTCCTCAACTGTAGTCATGCCCAGTCCTCACAACAAATCAATCTGAGAATAAATCCTGCCTATTGACATGAAAACAGCAATCAACTACAACAGAAGGTCACACACAATGTACACAAGGTACACACCTGGAGTAACTGGCTCAGGGGTCCAGGAAGACTGTACCACTTGGTCTTACAGGACACGCATTACAGAAGGCCACTCAACTAAGACCAGGAGGCATAGCAAGCCTACCTAATACATAGAAACAAACACAGGTAGGCAGCCAAAATGGGAAGACAAAAAAAAAAAAAAAAGTGACAAATAGAAGAAGTAAACAAAATGGAGCCAAGCAATCTCCAGATGCAGAGTTCAAAACACTGGTTATAAGGATGCTCAATGAACTCAGGGAGAACTTCAACAAAGAGATAGGAAACACAAAAATAAAACAAAACAAAACAAAACAAAAGTCAGAAATAAAGAATACAATAACTGAAATGAAGAATACATTAGAGGGAATCAACAATAGATTAGACAAAGCAGAGGACTGAATCAGTGATTTAGAAGATGACATAGTAGAAAACACCCCATCAGAATAGCAAAAAAGAAAAAAGAATTTTAAAAAATGAGAATGGTTTAAGGGGTCTCTGGGACAACATCAAGTGTACCAGTATTCACGTCATAGGCATACCAGAAGGAGAAGAGAGAGAACAGGAATTGAAAACTTATTTGAAAAAATAATGATGGAAAACTTCCCTAACCTGGAGAAGGAAATAAATATACAACCCCAGGAAGCAGAGAGTTCCAAAGAAGATGAATCCAAAGAGGCCCACTCCAAGACACATCATAATTAAAAGGCCAAAGGTTAAAGACAAAGAAAGAATCTTAAAAGCACCAAGAGAAAAGCAGTTGTTTACCTAAAGGGAGCTCCCATAAGACTGTTAGCTGATTTCTCAACAAAAACTTTGCAGGCCAGATGGGATTCGCACACAATATTCAAAGTGATGAAAAACAAGGACCTATAACCAAGATTACTCTACCCAACAAACCTATCATTTAGAATTGAAGGACAGATAACGAGGTTCCCAGACAAGAAAAAGCTAATGGAGTTCATCAATACGAAACCCGAAATACAAGGAATCTTAGAGCGACTTCTTTAAGAAGAATACCAACAACAACAAAAGACAAATATATGAATAATAAAATGGCAATAACTATATATCTATCAACAATTGCTTTAAATGTAAATGGATTAACTGCTCTAATCAAAAGATAGAGTGGCTGAATGGATATCAAAACAAGACCCATACACATGCTGCCTATAAGAGACTCACTTCAGATCAAAAGACACATGCAGACTAAGAGTAAAGAGATGGGAAAAAAAATATTTCATGAAAATGGAAACAAAAGCAAAAACAAAAAAGCTGTGATAGAAATACTCATAGCAAACTAAATAAGCTTTAAAACAAAGGCTATAACAAGAGACAAAGAAGGACCCGGTAATCCCACTTCTGGATATTTATTTGAAGAAATTCAAAATGCTTCTTTGAGGGGACATGTGCTTACATATGTTCATTGCAGCATTGTTTACAACGGCTAAGATGTGGAGGCAGCCTAGGTGTCCATCAATGGATTAAAGGATAAAGAGGAGGTGGTACATAAATACAATGGAATATTGCTTGGCCATGGAAGGGAATGGGTTCTTGCCATCTGTGGCAGCATGGATGGACCTAGAGGGTATTGTGCTGAGTGGAGTATGTCAGACACCGAAAGCCAGGCGTAATGTGATTTTGCTTATATGTGGAATCTAAAGAACAAAATTAACAAGCAAACAAAACAGAAACAAACTCAAAGATACAGAGAATGTTTTCATGGTTGTCAGATGGGAGGGGGTCTGGGGTTGATGGAAAAGGTGAAGGAATTAAGAAGCACACATTTGTTTTTATAAAGTAGTCATGGAGATATAGGGTATAGCATAAAAAACATAGTCAATAATATGGTAATAACTATGTATGGTGTCAGATGGGTACTAGCTGTACCAGGGTGATAGATGGGAGGAGAGTTGGACAAGGTGAAAAAAAGTTGAAGGGATTAAGAAGTATAAATTGGTAGTTACAAAATGGTCATGGGGATGTAAAATAAAGGATAGGGAATATAGTTAGTGATATGGTAATAACTATGTATAGTGCCAGGTGGGTACCAGATTACTCAGGAGAATCACTTCTTAAATTATATAAATGTCTAACCACTATGCTGTACACCTGAAATTAATACCGGAGGTACCAAAAAATGTATACAAGTGGACACTTTGGTCAATGTTGCTTAAGCAGTAGTTCGCCATAATCAGAAGTGCCTGGACACTGAATTGAACACCTCTTGTAATTACAGAAGTCAAACGTGACTTGTATTCATCTTTTTCATCTTTCGTTATCAGTATGTATTGAGAATTACAATTTTAATACAGTTTTCCTTTCTTAAAATGTGTATACATTTTTTGGCACCTTCTGTATAAAATAATATTGAATGCCAACTGTAATTGAAAACTTAAAAAGGAGGGACGTGAATGGACATAAGAGGTTCAAATTTCCAGGTATAAAACAAATAAGTCATTTGGATGTAATGTATAATATAGGGAATGTAGTCAATAATATTGGTATAGTATGGTACAGTGTTACATTGTCGCTGGACTTAACATGGTGATCACTTCTTTAGGTATATAAATGTTGAATAGCTATTGCGTATCCCTGAAACTAATATAATACTATAGGTTAGCTATATTTTAATAAAAATCTTTAAAAATTGAAAGCTTCCTTATGCTACATTACAGCTCATCCCTTCCTCTGTTTTTGCCCCATGCAAGCACCAATCTGAGTTTTATCACTAGAAAATCTGACATGTTCTAGAATTTTATATAATAGAATCAATCAGTTGATGGACATTTGGGTGGTTTTTGTATATTGTGAATAAATATTGCTATGAAAGTTCACATACAGGTTTTTGTATAGCCATGTATACTTTCACTTCTCTTGGATATACACCTAAAAGTGGAATGGCTGAGTAATATGGTAAGTGTGTGTTAAAACTTTAACAAACTTCCAGTTTTCCAAAGTAGTTGTAGCATTTTATGTTACCATAAGTGGTATATGAGTGTTCCAGTTGCTCCACATCTTTGTTAACACTCAGCATTGTCAGTCCTTTTAATCTTAATCATTCTAATGGGTGCATTGGCGATATCTTGTGATTTAATTTTCATTTTTTGATATTTAATGGTGTTAACCATCTTGCTTTGCATATTTTCTTTTTTTTTCTATTGACTTTAAAGCTCCCTGAGTACTCTCCTTTCCGGATCCACGCTGTCACTACTATTATTCTAAGGTATCACCTTCACTGCACCTACTACTTAATCCTTTGAGTGCTGGGAATACTACTTCCTCTATTCTTACTGGTTTATGCTGGTCTTTTGGATTAGTTTTTAGATTTATGCTACTCTTTTCACCTTTTTTTTAATTTTTATTTTTCAATTAGAGTTGATATTCAAAGTTATATTAGTTTCAGGTGTACTACATAGTAGTTAGACATTTATATAATTTCCAAAGTGATCCGTCTGGTAAGTCTAGTACCCGCCTGGCACTATACGTAATTATTACAATATTATTGACTATATTCCCTATGCCGTACTTTACATCCCATGACTATTTTGTAACTATCAATTTGTACTTCTTTTTTTAAGTTTATTGGCATGACAATTGTTAGTAAAATTACATAGATTTCAGGTGTATAATTCTGTATTACATCATCTATAAATCCCATTGTGTGTTCACCACCCAGGGTCAGTTCTTCCATCACTATATATTTGATCCCCCTTACCCTCATCTACCACCCTTTTACCCCCTTACCCTCTGGAAACCACTGAACTATTGTCTGTGTCTATGAGTTTTTGTTTCTCATTTGTTTGTCTTCTTCTTTTGTTATTTTTGGTTTATATACCACATATCAGTGAAATCATATGGTTCTCTGCGTTTTCTGTCTGACTTATTTTGCTTAGTATTATACTCTCAAGATCCATCCATGTTGTCACAAATGGTCCTATTTCATCTTTTCTTACCGCCAAATAGTATTCCATTGTATATATATATATACCACAACTTCTTTATCCATTCATCTATCAAAGGACATTTTGGTTATTTCCATGTCTTGGCCACAGTAAATAAAGCTGCAATGAACATTGGAGCACACGTGTCTTTATGTATAAATGTTTTCAGAGTTTTGGGGTAGATACCCAGGAGAGGGATTGTTGGGTCATATGGTAATTCTATTCGTAATTTTTTGAGGCACCTCCACACTGCCTTCCATAACAGCTGCACCAGTCTGCGTTCCCACCAACAGTGTATGAGGATTTCTTTTTCTCCACAGCCTCTCCAACACTTATTACTATTTGTCTTATTAATGATAGCCATTCTGACTGGGGTGAGGTGATATTTCATTATGGTTTTTATTTGCATTTCTCCGATGATTAGCGATGTTGAGCATTTTTTCATATGTCTATTTGCCATTTGTATGTCCTTTTTGGAGAAATGTCTCTTCAGGTTGTCCGCCCATTTTTCAACTGGGTTGTTTGGTGTTTTTTTTTTTTGTTGCTGTGTTTCATGAGTTCCTTGTATATTTTGGATATTAGCCCCTTCTCAGAGGCACAGTTTGCAAAAATCTTCTTCCATTCAGTTGGTTGCCTCTTTATTTTCTCTATGGTTTCTTTTGCTGTTCAGAAACTTTTAAGTTTGATATAGTCCCATTCATTTATTTTAGCTTTTACTCCCTTGCCTTTGGAGTCAAATCCATTAAATGCTCTTTGAACCCAAGGTCCATAAGTTTAGTACCTATGTTTTCTTCTATGCAGTTTATTGTGTCAGGTCTTATGCTTAAGTCTTTGATCCATTTTGAATTAATTTTGAAACATGGTGACAGATAGCAGTCCAGTTTCATTCTTTTGCACGTGGCCTTCCAATTCTCCCAGCACCATTTATTGAAGAGGCTGTCTTTTCTCCACTGTATATTTTTTGCTTCTTGGTCAAATATTATCTGTCCATATTTATGTGGTTTTATTTCTGGGTTCTCAATTCTATTCCATTGGTCTATGTGTCTGTTTTTCTGCCAATACCATGCTGTTTTGATTATTGTAGCCCTGTAGTACAAGCTAAAGTCAGGGAGTGTGATACCTCTGGTATTGTTCTTTTTCCTTAAGATTTATTTAGCTATTCGGCGTCTTTTGTGGTTCCAAACAAATCTGATGATTTTTTGTTCTACTTCTTTAAAAAATGCCATTGGGATTTTGATGGGGATTGCATTAAATCTGTCTATTGCTTTGGGTAATACGGTCATTTTAACTATGTTGATTCTTCCAATCCATGAGCACGGAATGTCTTTCCATTTCTTTGTGTCTTCTTCAATTTCTTTTTAAAATGTCTTATAGTTTTCAGCACATAGGGCTTCCACATCCTTAGTTAAGTTTATTCCTAGGTATTTTATTCTTTTTGCTGCAATTGCAAAGGAATTTTCTTTAATTTATTTTTCTGAGATTTCATTGTTAGTATATAGGAATGCAATGGACTTTTGTACGTTGATTTTGTAGCCGGCAACTTTACTGTATTCGTTGATTGTTTCTACTAGCTTTTTGGTGGAGTCTTTAGGGTTTTTTGTATATAGCATCATGTCATCTGCAAAGAGTGACAATTTAACTTCTTCATTCCCAATTTGGATGCCTTTTATTTCTTTCTCTTGCCTGACTGCTCTGGCAAGGACTTCCAACACTATATTGAAAAGCAGAGGTGATAGGGGACAGACCTGTCATGTTCCTGAACATAGAGCAAAGGGCTTCAGTTTTTCACCGTTAATTATGAGATTAGCTGAGGGTTTGTCATATATGGCCTTTATGATGTTAAGGTATTTTCCTTCTATACCTATTTTATTAAGTGTTTTAATTATTAATGGATGTTGTATCTTGTCAAATGTTTTTTCTCCATCAGTTGATATAATCATATGATTTTTGCCCTTTATTTTGTTTATGTGATGTATCACATTGATGGACTTGCGGATGTTGAACCATCCTTTTGCTCCAGGGAAGAACCCACTTGATTGTGATGAATAATCTTTTTAATGCACTATTGTATTCAATTTGCTAGAATTTTGTTTAGGATTTTGTCATCTGTATTCATTAGAGATATTGGTCTGTAGTTTTCTTTTTTTGTGTTGTCCTTACCAGGTTTTGGTACCAGGGTAATGTTGGCCTCATAAAATGAGTTGGGAGCACTGTCTCTTCTTCAATTTTTTGGAAGAGTTTGTGCAGAATTGGTATTAGATCCTCTTTGAAGGTTTGGTAGAATTCACTAGTGAAGCCATCTGGTCCCGGACTTTTGCTTTTGGGAAGGTTTTGGATGATTGATTAAATTTCGTTACTGGTGATCGGTCTGTTTAGATTTTCCAGTTCTTCATGGTTCAGCCTAGGAAGGCTATATGTTTCTAAGAACTTGTCCATTTCTTCTAGGTTATTGAATTTGGTGGCATATAGTCCTTCATAGTATTCTTGGATGATCCTTTGTATTTCTGTGGCGTCTATGATAACTTCCTCTTTTTCATTTCTGATTTTGTTTATTAGTGTCTTCTCTCTTTTTATCTTAGTGAGTCTAGCCAAGGGTTTGCCAATTTTGTTAATCTTTTCAAAGAACCAGCTCTTTGTCACATTAATTTTTCTATTGTCTTTTTGTTCTCTATTTCATTTAGTTCTGCTCTGATTTTTGTTATTTCCTTTCTTCTGCTGACCTTGGGTTTCATTTGTTCTTCTTTTTCTAGTTCTTTAAGGTGTAACATGAGGTTATTTATTTGAGATTTTTCTTGTTTCTTGAAATAGGCCTGTAATGATATAAATCTCCCTCTTAAAACGGCTTTCTCTGCATCCCAAAAATTTTGGTAGGATGTATTTTCATTGTCATTCTTTTCTATGTATCTTTTGATTGCTCCTCTAATTTCTTCTTTGACCCAGTCATTCTTTAAAAGTATGTTGTTTAATCTCCATATATTTCTGTTTTTTCCTGCTTTCTTTTTGCAGTTGATATCCAATTTCAAAGCCTTGTGATCAGAGAATATGCTTGGTATGATTTCAATCTTCTTAAATTTGCTGAGGCTGATTTTATGTCCCATATATGGTTTATCCTTGAGAATGTTCCATGTACACTAGAAAAGAATGTATAGTCTGATGTTTTAGGATGAAGTGCTATATATGTCAATTATGTCCATTTCATCTAATGTGTCATTTAGGGCTACTATTTCGTTATTTATTTTCTGTTTGGATGACCTATCCATAGCTGTCAATGATGTATTTAAGTCCCCTAGTATAATTGTATTTTGGTCAATTTCTCCCTTTAGTTCTGTTAGTAGTTGCTTGGTATATTTCGGTGCTCCCTGATTGGGGGAATAAATATTGATGACTGTTATGTCTTCTTGTTGTATAGTCCCCTTTACCATTATGAAATGTCCATCTTTGTCTCTTGTTACCTTTTTCACCCTGATGTCTGTTTCATCTGATATCAGTATGGCTACACATGATTTTCTCTGGATACCATTTGCTTGGAGTGTCAATTTCCACCCTTTCACTTTGAGTCTATGCTTGTCCTTGTAGCTGAGATGTGTCTCTTGGTGACAGTATATGGTTGAGTTTAGTTTTTTGATCCAATGTTCTACTCTGTGCCTTTTCACTGGTGAGTTCAGTCCATTTACATTTAGGGTGATTATTGATATGTGAGGATTTCCTATCATTCTATCTTCAGTTTTCTGGTAAAGCTGTGTCTCCATATCTGATTATTGCTATGTGAGGATTTCCTGTCATTCTATCTTTAGTTTTCTGGTAAGGCTGTTTCTTTGCCTTTTTGTTGTTGTTTATTATTTCTGTGTGGTGGTATTCTATGATGTTTCCCTCTGTTTCTTCTTTTATTACAGTATATATTTCAGTTCTGTATTTTTTTTTTGAATAGTTACCCTTAAGTTTATGTAAAAGAAAGTTTTATATTTAGAGTATTCTATTTTCTTCAGCACACTTACTTTCTCCATTCCCATATTCCGGTTCAGGCCTTACTCTCCCCCTTTTTATGTTTTGGTTGCCACAAATTGTCCCTGTTGATGGTGGTTGAATAGCCTCTTTTAGTATTTCTTGTAGTGCAGGTCATGTATTAGAAAATTCCCTCAGCTTCTGTATGTCTGGAAAGGTCTTTATTCCTCCTTTATAGCTAAAGGATATCTTTGCTGGATATATTGTTTTTGGCTCATAATTTCTCTCTTTCAATAGTATAAATATTTGGTTCCATTCCCTCCTGGCTTGTAGAGTTTCTGCTGAGAAATCTGATGATAATCTAATGGGCTTTCCTTTGTAGGTTACTGTCTTCTTTTCCCTGGCTGTCTTGAGGATTGTTTCTTTGTCGTTGATTTTAGACAGCTTCAATACAATGTGCCTTGGAGAAGGCCGTTGGAATTGAGGTAATTAAGTGTTCTATTTGCTTCTTGGATTCGAGGATCCAGTTCTATCCACAAGTTTGGAAAGTTCACATTGACAATTTGTTTGAATATATTCTCTGTTCCCTTCTCTCTTTCTTCTCCTTCTGGTATGCCCATTATTCTTATATTGCTCTTTCTGATGGAGTCAGAAAGTTCTTGTAGAGTTCTTTCATTTCTTTTAAGTCTCAAGTCTCTTTCTTCTTCCATCCATGTAATTTCCAAGTTTCTATCTTCGATGTCACTGATTCTTTCCTCCATCTGGTCAACTCTAGTTCCTAAGCTGGCTATTTCATTCTTAATTTCTTCTATTGAGTTCTTAATTTCCAGAAATTCTATTTGTTTCTTTTTTTAAATTTCAATCTCTTTCATAAAATGCTCATGTTGTTCTTTGATTGTGTTTCTGAGTTCATTAAACTGCCTTTCTGTGTTTTCTTGCATCTCGTTGAGTTTTTTCAGAGCTGCAATCTGGAATTCTCTGTCATTTAAGTCACAATTTCCATATCTTTAAGTTCCTTTTCTGAAGACTTTTCACTTTCTTTCTGAGCTGTCTTGTTGCCTTGGTTATTCATGGCAATTACTGATTTATTATTTCTCTTCCTAGACACCTACAGGAGTGGCTTCTGCAACAGGTTGATAGGAAGAGGTCTTTGTTTTGTTTTCCAGCACTTGTTGGTAGAATGTTTTATTTTCTCTCCGACTGCAGCCTTTTTTTTTCTCTCTCACATGGTAGTGCTGTTTACTCTGCACTATTCCAGCTTCTCACACAACAGGGGGATTCCCTGGGAGACAGGCTTCTCTTCTGTTAATAGTTCTCCTAGGTCACAGGGCACAGTGCCCGTGTGGGTATGCGGAGAGCTTTTGAAGTTCCAAAGCTCCTCTTGCACCAGATTCAGAGCCCGTATGTTTCAGCAGTTCTGTTTACTCCTGCAGGGATCCGCCCAGATAGGTGGGGTCAGGGGCAGGGTGAGTTGTGAGAGGTGGCCCAGAGCAATGGCGGTGACCACCACCACAGCCGGTCCTGCTTCCACAGCTCCCTCCCCTTTGCCAGAACTAGTTGGGCTGCAAATCTGTGTCTGCGGTCCACAGTTCTCAGAACAGCAAATATTCTGTTCTTTTGATCTGACACTGCTACTGTTCCACTTCTAGCACCGGGCAGGTGGGGGCAGGGCAAGCTCTGGGAGTGTAGGGAGGGGGCGGCTAGTCTCAGTGCCTAAGGCTTCTGTTCTCTGCTTGGCAGTGAGGGCTTAAACCACTGTTTTCAGCCTTCTTCCCTCAGTCTTTGCTCCGAGGTCTCTGCTGTGAGCATTGGTTTCAGCCGTGTTATATGCTGTCCCCTCAGCCCTGTTGGCCATAAACGGAGCCCTAGCAGTCCAAGTTCTTCCCTCTCCCGCAGCTGTGGAAGTTCCAGGATGCAGTGAGCTTGGAACACTGAGCTAGGTCTGGGTCCTGTGCTGCGCAGCTCTGTCTCCGCATTTCTCCCTTCCCTCCTCCCCCGCTCGCGCGATTCACCCACCTTTAGGTGAACTCAGTAGTGCGCCTCTTTGTCTTTCCTGTCTGCTGTGCAGGGAGTCCTTTGTGGAGTTACAGTTGTTCCATTTGTTGTAAATTCCAGGGGATATTTACAGAGGCTCACCTCACGCCACCATTTTGATGATGTCTCCCCAATTTGTACTTCTTAATCCCTCACCTTTTCACCCAGTCTCCCAACCTCCCTCTCATCTGGCAACCATCAGTTTGTTTTCTGTATGTATAAGTCTGTTTTATTTGTTGTTTATTTTGCTCTTTAGATTCCACATATAAGAGAAATCATATTGTATTTCTCTTTCTCTGTCTGACTTATTTTACTTAGCATAATACCCTCTAGGTCCATCTACTTTGTTGCAAATGATAAGATTTTGCTCTCCTTTTGGCCCAGTAATACTCCATTGTATATATGTACCACAGTTTCTTTATCCAATCGTCTATTGATGGGCACTTATGTTACTTCCATAACTTGACGGTGGTAAATAACGCTGCAGTGAACATAGTGGTGCATATACCTTATGACCCAGCAATTCCACTGCTGGGCATTTATCTGAACAAATCCAAAACACTAATTCAAAAAGATATATGCATCCCTATGTCCTTTTCACCCTTGATACATGTCACATAACTCTGGAGAAGATCTCTTTAAAAGGCACTTTGTTTCATGAGATGAGGATTTCACTCATTGTATAAATTAATTCATCTGGAAGATAATTTTGTCAATTTTTTAATAAGTTCAAGATATCAGACTAAAATATGCAAGCTATACATAGCTTGGGATATCCTAAACTAATCACTTAGCTTCTTAGTCAAGCCAATAATAATGACCTTCTGCCTACTTCCTATGGATTTGCTGTAAAAATTGAGTTAAAGGAACTTAAATGTGCAAACAAATGTACCATAGTTAAGCTATGTAAGGTAAATTATAGAGTTAGCAATTTAGTCTTAAAATAAAATGAATATTTAAAATATTTGCCTGAAGGTGCATTAAATTTAAAAGCATCTGTTTTCCTCTATGAATTCATAATTAAAATGATAGTAATCAGAGTGAAGAAATTCTGAAAAGTGAAAATATACCTCAAATTATCTTGTATTGACAAAATATGTATTGTGATTGGTAAAATTCACAACATTCACCTGAGAAACTTACTCAGTTGTCTAAAAAGCTGGAGGCATTTATTTTACTGAGCTGGACACACTCCATGACTCTCCATGAATATTTGTTTCCATGTTGTGTGGCAAGAAGAAAAAAAGAAAACATCTTTCTTTTCATCCTAATGTTTTAAAATACTTGATTATGAAAAGTGTTTATAAACATATAAATGTTTTTAATGAATATATGCACATTAGTGCATATGCATAATTTTTAAATGTGTGTTTTAGCTATGAAAATATATCTGTATTGGTTGCCAGATGGGAGGGTGGTTGAGGGGATGAATGAAAAAAGAGAAGGGATTAAGTTGTATAAATTGTCAGTTACAAAAACAATCACGGGGACGTAAAGTACAGCATAGGGAACATAGTCAATGATATTGTTTATTTATAGAGTTTGGATTAAATTGGCCATTGTTTTTAGAAATTGATGGGGAAACTGAGGTACAGAAAGGTTATGTGATTTTCTAAAGCTTAAAGAGCCAGCGAGTAATAGAGCTAGAACTAAAAACCAAAGTCTTCTGACTCCCTTTATGAGAACAAAATTAGTCAAATGAGTGTGCTAGAGCATGCAGACTAGAAATCAAATTGCTTGAATAATTACATTAATTAGTGACCTTTTCTTACTTATGTTAGTATTATACATTGCAAGTTGCCACCGCTAGAGTTTACCCAAGAAATATTCAGTGTAGGTGTTATAAACATAAACTACGTAGCTATTAGCCTTTCCTTGGGGAGCTTACAGTGTTGTAGGTATGTTTCTCCATGAATATACAAATAATACAAGGGCAAATCATGAGAGAGGTAGGTAAATAAAATGGTGTGGAAATTTAGTGTGGGTGTTGAGGACGTGCCAGTATGCTTCTTTATGCCATCTAGATCAACACTGTGCTTATATATTAACATTAATATTTAACATTAAATATTATATTATAGTTAAATCAATTTAAATGTTTAGAAATGTTAATACGAATGCATGTTTAACTGATGTGGAAACTATACATCCTATGATGCTGCAATAAACTAAGCAATTGCTCCTTGAAAGAGGCATTATGTTCTTTTCAACTTTGTATTCCTGGTGTATAACACAGTCTCCACTACATAGTAAGTACCCAAGACATGTTAATAAATGAGTGAATGGATGGAGATTTCTAATATTTTCAGTGTTCTGTCTCTCCTGAACAACAAGCATTGAAGGCAGTCTAGATTTTGGACACCTAGGAAAATCTAAGAACTACTTTTCCTTGTAAGCCCTGTAGGTCAAACCCAACTAATAGTTTCTATATATAACACAAGAAAAATTTACATCTTGGGGTCCCTACAACTTCATGAATCTACCACCAGTGACACATGGAGTTGCTTTTATCTGTATGCACTGGAGCCCTAAAGAATGGTGTTATAAATCCACTAGTATCACAAATGCAATGAATTTGGTATTCATAGATGAGCCTTTTACTTCCATTGTTCCACAAAGCAGGCATTATACAGGTACAGGTTGGATTTTAATAGTTTATTCATGACTCTCCAAAGGAGCAGTTTGAGTTACATAGAAAGGTTTATTAATACAAACAATAGGATCAGGTTCACTATCAGAAATGAGAAACAAAATATATTGCAAAGATTAAGAGAAAGTAAGGTTGTCAATTTGTCGATATTAACAAGAGATGGGCTTGTTTTCTCAAATAAAACCAATATGTGAAAAAAGATCTTGGAGCAATGTGGCAGAACTTTTTGTGGACTTCTCTCTCCAGTACAATCACCGAGACAATTCATCTATCAAATGGATGAATTGAGGATTTGGACATTCTCACTCCAAAATTCAATGGTGAAAATCTACTATATTACAGATTCATCTGGCAGGAACAGCTTCAGTGAGCCTTTGACACTCTAGGGGGTTTACATGCCCTCTAGTGATTTGTCATTTGTGAATCTCAAGGGGTTGGTTTTGGCTGGGATTTGAAGGCTAAAGTATTAGCGTGTATAATGCTACAAGCGAGCAATGGTGGACGGAGAATAATCAAGCTCAGTTGTGTGAAATGTAAAGGATCCAGGAAGCAGCCATGCTCAGCTGAGTGAAGTGAAGCAAAAGCACAAACAGGATGGCATCTGGGTAACAACCCTAAGGAAATGAAGAGTGACCTCCATGGTTCCAGATTGCTTCCAAACAGATTTCCCTCATAAGATTGTAAATCTGCTCTGCCCAGAGAGGTAGGGCTCAAATTAAACTACTCACCGAAATATGACATCAAGTGTCTTAGCTCCTAATTACATTCTCCCATCAGAAAACAAAGACTAAGAAATAAGCGTCCATATATTGATAACCTGTATTCCTTGTTGAAAATCAAGATCTACTCCTAATTACAGTGGGTCCATTGCCTGGAGTAAAATAATTCATTTGTTAGTGGGTTCACAATGTTATTTAAGAAACTTCACCAGGACACAATGGATAACACAGACATTGCTCCTTGTAATGTTAAATTAGTAAAAGCAAAAAAAAAAAAAAAAAAAAAAGGAAAAAAAAAAGAGCAAATAAAAGATGATATGACTTTCCTAATTTCACTGAAATGAATGTATTCTGTATATGGCAGATTTACTTGGCAAAGAGAAAATTTTTCTCATCACTCAACTCAAATATTAAGGACTTGGAAAAGTATATTTTTTACTTTAAAAAATGACACAGAAAATATCTGGCCCTGACATTCAAGGAAGCAATAAGCAGGATTCTAATGTATTCCTAGCCTAATGAAAACATCAAAAGTGATATAAAAAAGATCATGTGTCTTGCCTGAGAGAACAATAAAGTAAAATTGCAATCAGTTGCTAAAGCTTAATCAATATAATCACATTGCAAAGTTTCTAGAGAGTGTTTTCTTTAATGAAAGTTGTGAGGTCACTAAACTCTGTTGGTTTCTCTGAATTACATCATCAGATCCTCTCAGAGACTGTGTTTATCATTTTCATTATCATAAACACAAGGCCAGTAATTTAAACATTTGTGGATAAGTTGACCGTTAAGGGAGTCAATAAAACAGTCTCATTTTTATGTTTCTCACATCTTTCAAAATAATACCAGTTTGGTGGTTCAGTATGTTGGAAAACGGATTATATATTTCTAAATGTTTCATTAGAGTATTCCATTAAGACAAATAAAAGCAAACACATAGTCACATCATTTTCTCAGTTTTATAGAAAAAAATTAGTTCCTGATCCTGAGTATGATAATGAATCCAATTATAATACTCCAGATTCTACTAATTAAAGATGGACTTAGATTTGAAAAACATCCCTTTCAAAAAATATTCCAGTCATTTTCATTTATAACCTTCATGTGGGGTGATGCTACCACAAAAAGCAGTGTTTTGAAATAAGGCTAAAGAAAGCAGATTGCAAATTTTAATTTTCCTCACTCCAATACAAATTCTAAAATAAATCCTTTCCATGAAACTTTTTAAGCTCATGCCTTCAGTGTTAACCTTCTCCATGAAAAATGCATGTTCTTATCAAATTTGTTTACATGAAACAAATATAGGTAGTTAATATTAAAGAAGCAAAGCTCAAAAAAATCAACAGAAGTGTGAAATATTTTAGGTATAATAGGAAGTTTAGTCTTTTATTTTTTCATTCCTATCCCTAAATTCCATTCCATCCATCAAATCCAAACACACAGTGAAGAAATGTATAGCTGACAAAAATCCGCTTCCTCTGTGAAAGAGACTATGCTTCTAGCATGGTCCTGCATAAATTACATTTTTCAAGATTCTGTGTGGTAGAAATAGGCCAGAGGTTACATCAGTCACAAACTAAGTGACATTAGGCAAGTCATTTAACCTCTCAGAATCTGTTTTCTCAATTGGGAAATTAGAATAACACACAGAACTGTTTGAGGATTATATTAAATGATATATGTGAAGAGTCTGGAATAGAAGAAACATTCAATATATGATGGCCAAATGTGAACAAACAAATGAATATATCTAACTCCCCACTTCTCATGGGAAGCTAATAACAATTACATAGCCAAGCCAAAACACTTTTCAGAGTCAAACTCATCACCTCAAAAATTTTCACAAGAAAAAAAATGAAAAGACTAAAGTTGTATTATATATCCAACTAAATAATATATGAAAAAGAATCAAAGAAGTCTGAGAAAATAGTAATAAAGAAAAACTGAAGGCCCAAAGAGTAAAAAAACATATAGACAAAGGGTTAAACAGATCCAAGAGCTAATTATTTGGTGAAATATAATATGCAAATAAAATTATGAAAAATTTTATTGGAGCAAACTAGTTTTATTTCTAGGAGTAAAATAATTGTTAATAGACTCATCAATGTAATTCATTGCATTAATACATATTAAAGGAGAAAAAATCTGTCATCTGAATAGAGGCTAAAATGTTTTATAACATTCAACATTCATTCATATTAGTAAAAAAGAAGTCCTGGAACATTGGTAAAACTAAATAAATAAAGGGAGGTACTTAATTTTCTATAAAGCATATTCACAGTAAGCCTACAGCAAGCATCCTACTTACAGATGACATATTTAAAGCATTTCTCATTAAATTCAGAAACAAAGCAGAAACAATACACAAATGACCTCTTTCACCCTTCTATTGAACACTGTACTTATCCCAAATAATGCAATAAGATAATGATACAAGATGCAAAAATTATAAGGCAATAGATGAAAAGCACAAAATTGTAATTATTTGCAAATAATGTCGAGCTTCATAGAAAATGCAAAGAAACTCAGAGATGAACAATTAAAATCAAAAGAAGAAATGTAGCAAGTTAGTAGTATACAATATCAATATTAAAATAACCACATTTTTACCACTAATAAAAAACAATTATTCAGTGTAATAACAAAAACAAAAGCCACTTCCTAAAACTACAAGAACTAGAAAGTACCTAGTAATAAATCTAATAAGAATCTGCAAAATCTTTCTAGAGAAAATTTTATTTAAAGACCTAATAGAAGACTTGAAGAATGAAGAGTTTATGGAAGAACTCAACATTTTCAGATACTATTTAAGCTCAAATTAATCTATAGAGATGAAATAGTTCTAATTATTTCAAGCTACTAGAATACAATGATATGGCTCTAAAATTTAAATGGAAGAGTGCCAAATATTAAATACGTTAGAGATTATAAGAGAAAGAAATAAAAGTGATATTGATGTGATAATATAGGTCATCTCACTGTGGTAAGAAGCTAGTAGAACATCCTTCCTTGGCACAGAGACAAGAAAAATATAGCAATAATGAGAACATTTATTTGTCCAGGAAAAGGCAGCAAATCTCATTTCTCTAAAAGTAATAGTTCTGATAAGTTCTTGTCTAGTTCTGATAATCAAAATTCTCCCATAGTAGGAGAAATGACTTTAAGAACTACTACTCTAGACCTAATTCTAACCAGAACGGGAGTTATTTGGTGATGGGAAAATGATAACAGTCTTGGAAGACAGCATTCCTATCCTCTTAGATCATAGTGGGAAAGCTTGAACACAGACTGTTAAATACCCTGCTGAGACATTTAAAGAGGCATATTTCAAAAATATTATAATTCATGGTTCCATTGTATGTGTATCCAAGAATGACTCTTGAATGGTTGGACACAAGAGAGTTGGGAAGCTCTTATTGATGTAATTCCAACTATGGAATGACCAATACTCTTAGAAGAAAGAAACAAGGAAGAAATACATTAAGGAAGTAAATTCTCCAAGAAAGAAGAAAAATAAATAAATAACTGTAGAAGGTAAACAAAAGAGGGCCATGACCACTGCATGAGAGAAAAGGTGTTATGTTGAAGTTTGATAGAAAGAAAACAGAACATCTAAATTTCTGTTTTTGCTTCTGATTTCTCTGCTAAACATAGAACAAGATTTCATAAGGGAATACAAAATCCAAGGGTAGTAAAGTTGTTTTATATGAATTCAAGTCATTTGGCTTAGATGAACTGTATCACAAGGTTTGAAGAGAACTTATAAATGAAATCACTCAAAAACCATCCTTGTTTTATGAGAAATTTAGAGAAGGGCAAAGGAATCTGAAAAAAAAAAAAAAAAAAAAAAAAAAACTGGAAGGAAGCCAATGTCAGTCCCACTTTCAAAAGGAAAATGATAGGTTTGGGAAACAAGCCACTGGACACAAGGATTACTTAAAGGAAAGTGAGTACCTAGAAGAGAGGGCAACCATCAGAAAATGTCTAAGAATGGCTTGCCACTTTCCACTCATATTTTTCTCTGAGAGGATTACAGGACTTTTCTAATATGAAAGACGAGGACACAAAGTTTATGGGGACTTAAATCAGATACACTAATAATCAGATAGTTTTCCTTCTGGATCCTTTTCTACAATGGAGAAATACGGATTGAATGCTAAGAAATATCAGATTATTGTTGGTAGATTTATTGAATAGTGACTTAGGTAGTAATGAACTGGTGTCAACCCCCAAAATAATGTTGACAGGTGTTCTCCCCCCAAAAAAACATATGTTGAAGTCCTGTGTGACACTACCAAGAAATGTGACTGTATTCAGAAGTAGGGTCAGGGTAAGATAAAGTCATTAGGGAGGGCCATAATGCAATGTGACTGTTGTCCTTATAAGAAGAGGAAAACACCATGTGAAGACAGAGACACACAGGGACAACACCCTGTGACAATGGAGGCAGAGATTGAAATGCTACAGCTGTAAGTCAAGGAATGCCAAGGATTGCCAGCAAACCAGCAGAAACTCAGAAGAAGCAAGGAAAGATTGTCCCTTACCAGTTTCAGAGGAAATGTGGCCTAGTCATCACCTTAATTTCAGATGTCTAGCCTCAAGAACTCTGAGAGAATCAATTTCTGGGTGTTTGTTTTGTTTTTTTTCCCAAACTACACAGTTTGTAGAACTTTGTTATAGAATACCTAGAAAACTAACATCACAGGTATCTGTCAGAATCAGTAGCCTGATTCTGACTCTGTCCATTCAATATTCTAATACGAGTTCGATAAAGACAGAACAGACATGCTAACAAGATTAGGAACAAAAATTACACGGATAAAAATGCACTTAATTTAAAATAATAATGTATAACTAATTTAATGTCAAGTTTCACCACCATTTAAACATAAAACTACACAAGTACATGCAGAATTTATTTATATTTTCCAATTTTATTTACCCAGAAACTCAAGAAAATCAGTTTTTCTTAACAAATTATAGTCCATTCTACCATTTTAATAAGCATAACTGGAGTAGTAAGTTTAGACATTTAAGAAATCTGAATAATGAGGTTTCTGTTCAAAGGAAAACGATCAAAAGGAATGATCTCAACCACGCCATATTAAAATTAGAAGAAAGTGACAAAGTCAATTGACAGAGTTTACTGTGGAGAAGAGATGACTCAAAGTAGGCACTACACTGTCTACAAATACTGAAGAGGCATCTGACTGTTTCTTTGCGATCTTAGGAGCCCGGACTAGTTTCAAAGAGTCACACTCCTAATACTAAGATGTTTCAAATAATATACTATCTGCAGTGTATAGTAAGAATAAAAGTGTTACATTGTGGCTAGTAACATAAATGCAATATTCAATTCTGACTCACATTTTGCCCCACATTTAACATGCCTTAAATCAGCAGCTGTCTTACAATCACTGACTGGCAGGTGGCAGTCATAAAGGAGTTTTCACCAACTGTGCATGGACAAGCTTAGACATAGATGTTCACATTTTTGCCACTTCAATTGAGTTATGTGCATTGCTGGGACGTCACATGTTGAATTTAACTGCCATTTAAAATGTCTTCAAATATATTGTACTTTGATTTAACAATGAAATGAAACTATTGTATATGAAGAAAGGCATGGTAACAGAGCAAAACTGCACGTGTTGGAGGAGCAAATATTAATTAGCAGAGCACATATTAATCATGGGAGGAATGACTGCAATTCTGTGTTTTCTTGCAATAAAACAATCAAATGTTTTACTAGACTTAGGAAAATACAGGGTATTTTGCTATGCTTTGGAACTGATTTGCATGCAAATATATTTCCTATCTCCTGTTAAACAACACAATTGAAAGTAAGAACTACTGCTATATTTCTTGCAATTGATGAAAGAATGTACAAAAAAAAAAAGAGGCTGGTGCGACCCATTCCTGCATCAAACAGCATACTAAGGTTTAATTGGCAGCATTTTGTTCTTATTGATATATAACTAATGACACATCTTATGATTGATAATCTTAGATTTAACAAAATACGGCACTTTCTATTAATACAGAACTTTATAATTTACAAAGCATTTCCACAAATATCATTTTAATTGACCCCAACAGCTACATGAAATAGGAGTAGATCATTTTTACAAGCACTTAACAGAGGAGAAAATTAATGCTCAGTGGCAAATTAACTTGAATGGGTCATATGTCTAACACATGACAAAACTGAAACTAGAGTTCAAGGCTCCGCACTCCTATTCCAAGGTCTTTCCTACTTCAAAAAAAAAAAAAAAAAAAAAGAAGGATTCACTTCTTTTTTTCCTGGAAATATGAAAATTAAGATCTAATGAAGAAAATTTCTACAATATATAAAAAAAATCAGGAGAAGAAACTTGCCTTTTGATATCCAAAAACCTGAGATAACAATTAACCTTTTCAAAGCCATTTTCATTTTTACCTGATACAATGAAGGCTCAGAAAATAGAACTCCTCCAGGAAGTGGCAAGTGATGCAAACAAAAACCAACTCTTTCTCTTCTGAGAAAAATTAATAGCTTTGTGATTTTACCTCCACCAAAGCTAACGTAATTCTGAAATTGAATATTATTGACAAGATTTCACAGTCTAGGCTCACATATATGCATGACTATAAACATAAAATATGTAAATTCCATATAGCTATATGTCCTCTGCAGCAAAAATTAACCTCTTTAACATATCTCCTTGATATAAAGCATACAAGTATTCTAATTTAAAATAAAATTTAAAATAAAGAACTATATTTTAGGTATATTAGTTGTACTTATTCTCACAAGCCTCACTTAGTATCATTTTTTTCATACTGTATCTTAATCTTGACAACAACCCTGTGAAGTGTCATCACCACCGCCACCATCATCACTGCCATCTTATCATCACCATTATCACCACCATTACCATCACCATCACTAGCGTCATCATCACCATCATCATAACCATCATCACTGACATTTGACAGAAAAAGAGACTGAGACTCAGAGCAATCATACAAGTAGCTCAAAGTCAGTCTGCCAACAAGTGAGTTGTTTCTACCTTTTGGCTATTGTGAATAATACTGTTACCAAGACTGGTGTACAAACTATCTATTTGAGTCCCTGCTTTCAATTCTTTCGGGCACATCTAGGAGTGGACTTGCTGGATTGTATGGTAATTCTGTTTAACTTTTTGAGGAGTTGCCAAACTATTTTCTACAAGAGCTTCACCATTTTACATTTCTACCAGCAATGCAAAAGGATTCCAGTTTCCAATTTCTCCACATCCTCTCCAATACTTGTCATTTTCTTTTCTCTCTTTCTTTTTTTATAATATCCATCCCAACAGGTATGAAGTGGTATCCCACTGAGGCCACTGTCCCTTTTTAATCGGATCAGTTTTATTTTTATTGTTGAGCTATAAAAGTTTTTTTATATATTCTAGATATTCCTTTTGATCAAGAAACATGTTATATGTTGATAATCCCAACATGAAACTGATATATGACAGAACACCCTATAGATATTGCCAAAAAATTGTATGGTTAAAGGGCAATTTATATGTGGAGTGAAGAGCATTTTTACTGAGTTTACTCAACAACCAGAACTACGTAGTGTTTGGTATTCAGAGCAAATGCAGCTACAGTTCCTACCATGCCCTTTTGTGCATATTGTACCTCAACGTGTCTGAGTTTTCATTTTTTAAGATATGTGACTTTCAGAGCCATATTCAAACCCCAGAAATTACTTTAAAATTCACAGTAACTTCCAGTGGATGGAATTAGAAACTGACATTTGGTTATTAATGAAGAGCTCTGCAATAGTAATTTTAGAAAACCACAGGCTGGTGGGAGATGGTATTTTATTAAATGCTGCAAAACCTCCAAGCACAAAGCAGGCAGGGCTGGGGAGAGAGGGACTGTTGCTGTGAGTAGCTAAATGATGCCTTTCCATTTCCTTATCACAGAACGTGCCAGAGCAGCGCTAAGGATTCCCATTCAAATCAAGCAGCCGCGGACAGCCCAGATGGAATACAAATAGACGCAGGAGAAGTGGAGCAGGGTTAGCGAAGTGTGCAGTTGGCGAGATTGATGTTGATACCCTTCACTGCCAAGTGAAATGCCAATAATGCTTGTATAGCATTTTGTGAGGGCAATGGGAGTATTGATTCCTGAGCAATAATAAAGAATGAAGCCGCTCTCTCAGGTATAAAAATATTGGCAACTGTTACAAAGAATTGACTCATAGGGGCCAGAGTGCTGGCCTATCTTAATACAAATAATTCAGGCTTCACAAGGATTTCAAGAGCAGCCAGGCATGATTCTCAGGCACTGACTCTGCTATTAATTTACCTGAGGCTTTCACGGGCCTCCCAGTCTATCAGCCAATTGGTCTTAGCAGAGCATGAGCTAAATGGATTCCTGAGGTCTCACTGAGAGTTGAGAGAAGACAATAAAAATGAAGAAAGAAAGGAAAGGGAGGAAGGAAGAAAAAAGATAGACTATAAAATTCTTACCAATACATTTTTAAAGTTACAGATTCTATTTGTGTTTCTTTCTGAAAATGAAGTAATACTTGTAGCAACAGCCTAAGCAAAGAACACTGTATATGCTTTTAAACACACTTCTACTAGAGGTGTGATTTCCGGGAATGTTTTATGCTATGGATTACAATAAATCTTGCATACTAAAACCAAAATGCAACATTTGCAAACGTGTAAACTTGTTATATTTAATGATATCATATACTTGCCAGAAAAGCTTACAAACATTATAAATTTACATAGAGCTGGAAAATTGGCCTCAGAAGAGATACAATGCCACTCCCATAGTCACCCATTCCTAAAATAGAGTAACCTCTTAGAGAAATCAAAATAAATCATCACCACTGGGACACCTAAATAAGTGTCTTAACAATTTTTGCAAAGGGTAAAAAGCGTTTGATGTCACATGAACTCAGTGTCTAGCCTAGGATCATAAACCTGTTTTAAGTAATAGAACCTTTAAAATATAGAATGATGATTAGGGGAGAAAGTTTTAATAAATGTATATAATTAAAGCTTTCTCCCATAATTGTGGTTCTGTACTTTAAATATTATTTACACACACATACACACACACACACACACACACACACACACAGCAATATATATACTGGTTTAAGCCTAATTATCCCTGATAGGAGAAAGGTATTTTGAAAATTAGAAAAAAGAGATTAAGTCATTATAATAAAATGTATTCATTATCAGATAGTTTTTGTCTTCTCAAAATGTTTTCACGTGTGAATAATTTGTTTTGGGATTTTTTTCCTTTTTCTTTTTTCAATATTCAGCTCTCGATCATGCTTAAGGACACATGTGCAACAAAGGTAAAAAATAGGAGGAGAATTAAAATATACTGGATCGGAAAAACAATAGACCAATAGAAACTTAACATCAATAATATCAAAGAAGCATTAGGAGCCTAATCCAGCTTGTGAAACAATCCACACTCACTTAAATAGGGTTCTGCAGCTGTATAGATTTCCATATTAGAGTTTAAAAAACCCTGGCAAAAAAAAAAAAAAAAAAAAAAAAAAAAATTATTTTTAAAATGCCCAGGGCTGTTAAAGGTAAAAGAAACAGTCATTCTCATACGCTGCTGGTGGGAATGATATGACTTTCCCAAGAGCAATACCTCACTATACATCAAAGTTTTAACATGTTGCATAATTTGACCCTGAAATTGTACATATAAACATGGATGTTCACAATGACAGCCATAAGATGTTTCACAGCTGTGCTATTTGTAATATTAAAAAATTGAAAGAAAAATATCTAAATTCCAAAAACAGGGAACTGAGTGATTTTAAGTGAAAGAGGCTTCAACTCTTATTTAAGAAGGGGGAAAATCTGTAGTCACTGTGATTGACACTGCAGGTTACCCAATGTCAATATCATCTCACCCCCTTTTCCTTTGGCATAACTCTTGATTTTAACCTAGCTATCCCTCCCCGCACCTGACTCAGAAAAGGTGACCTTCTGTCCAATCTTAGGAAGTGAAAGCCAACCAGAGTCACTTCTTTACCATCTCTTGACCTTTGTCAATGATGAGAGAAAATAAATTTTCCGTTATTGCTTAAGAAAGTTTTACTTGAAACTTCCTGATTTGAACATATGTTTATAATATTATAACATTATATATTTATATTATAAACATATTATTTCTACTACAAAACATAACTGAATGAATCCTCAATAATTTTTTTAAATATACTACCCTCTGGTTTCACTTTTGTTATCAGACATTATATAAATATATTCCAAAATATTGATTATCTTGCAGAGTGAGAGTGATATTATACATGATTTTTTATTTGTGTCTATGTATTCTAAGTTTACTATTACGAATATGTATTACAATTGAAATAAAAAGGTAAAAAGAGCAATTTTTAAAATTCCTACCAGTATTAGTTAAAAATAAATATTTGCTGGTTATATTTCCTTATCTGGTTCTATAGCAATTGAGAGCTAGGAATTTCTAGGTTATTTTAAGTAAGAGGATAAAAAGGTTCAAAGAATCTAATTTTGCTTCCATAGCAGCAAGTATCATTTAGAATTAGGCCCTCCCCTGAATTGTTGGTCGGTGCAGCAGGTACTAGATGAAAAGATACATGTTATTTAAAATTGAAAACATTTTCCTATTACTACTTTGATACAATAAGATAGCTTCATTATTTCATTAATTTATTAAAGCATTTGTTGAGCATCTGTTGTGTTGCAAGCAACATGCTAGGTAAGCAAAGAAATGATAAAGATGAATGAAAAAGGCCTTTACTCCGCAGGTGCTCACAGTCGAAGGGCAAAACAGACATGTAAAACTTTACACTATAATAAGTTAAGGCTCAAATGAAGGTATGTGAAAAGTGAGAGGTAACATAAAGAAGAGAAAGATTAGGTCTAATTACATATGACAGAGAAGGTACACAGAGGCAATGGCACTTCATTTGGTCCTTCAATAATTAGTAGAAACGACCCATGGACTGGAGGAAGTAATCCTGGCACAAGAGAAACAAAGACGTATGATTATTATGGGGTGTCCTCGGAAAATCCATAGGTCAGTTTAACTGCATTATAAAAAATGTGGTATTCAATGGAAAAGGAAGAAGTTAAAAAATAAAATGTATGTCCACCTCAATCTTTAGGCAATAGGGAGCTACTGAAATTTTTTTTGAAGCAAGCTAATGACGTGGTCATAACTCAGTCTTAAATAACACTGAAAGATAATCTGAGGGGAAATGTGAATGCAGAGTGGGTATTTAGGAAGATACTGCAGTAGATAGTCCAGGTAAGAAATAATGAGGATGTAAACTGGGACGATGGTAACGGAATTAGATATGCGTGCAGGAGTGAGGGAGCTATTTACAGGTAGAATTGATGGTATATTGTGGCAGTTGATGTAGAAGGATAGAGAGTAAGAAAACTAATGGTTCCAACTTGCTAATTCAAGGACTAGGAAGATTGTGAGTTTCTTTAATGGAATAGGAAATAGAGGAATTGTTAGTATCTTAAATGGAATAGGAATTGGTTTGGAGGGGGAAAATGTAATAAGCCTGGTTTTCAAAAGTATGACTTTGAAATCCTGAGGGAGAAGCAGATAAAGATAGCTAACAAGAATATAATAGCATCTTTATGGCTTTAGTTTCTCTTTTTCTCTAATGAAGAGAGTTATATCTACAAATAACACTCAGAATTTAAATATCATTTAAGAGGAGAGATACAAAAATTCTCCGTGACCACTAGCCTAAAGCAGCAGTAAAAGAAGAAAAAAAAGCCATTTATTTTAGGGATGGAGTGAGGGGAAATCATCAGGGATTAGTCAAAACTTAAAACCTATTCCTAGCTTGGTTATGGAGTTTGAATTTACAATACTCATCTGTTCTACAAACACCAGCTGTAATATTAATATGACATTTTGTCCAGAGCCATTGGAATGACTGCAGTCCTGACACAAGCAAAGCTAACCTTCTCTGGAGAAAACCTTTGACATCTCAGAGCTCAAGGGATTTCTCCAGAATTGTTACCCCCCCCGCCCCCCCGCCGCAGAATACTAATAAAAAAAAAAAAGTCACAAACTCCCAAGTGAGCACCATGAGGGAACATCAGCCAAAACAGAAAACAGAAAAATAAGTACCCGTAAGTAGTTGAAATAAAAATTAATAATAATGGGAAAGTGATTGTAAATACATAGGTAGATAAAAGAGATAAATAGAAGAAAGAGAACATAAGATTAGAACATGAAAAAGGAATAATTAGACAAGATAGAACCACTATGAAAAAATTGTCAGTGAAATAAAATCTTTCATGAATATGCAAGAATAAGCCACGTTGTGAATTATGAAACACAGTACTTCGGGAACAATATCAAAATTTGTGGGATGGAGCTAAAATCATACTGAGCAGAACATTTATAGTCTCAATATCACATATTAGTAAGCAAGGAAAATTAAATGTTATCTTAGTTCACTAACACAAGAAGTCTGAAAAGGAAATAAAAAGTAAGCATAAAAAAAGTAATAGAAAAGAATTAATGAAGAAAGACAGAAATTAATTAAATAAGACAGGAAACAGTAAAAAGAATCATAAAAATAATTTATGAAAACAACAAAAAAGGTAACCACTGATTTAACAAAAGTAGTGCAAAACTTATACTCTGAAAACTAAAAAAAACACATTGTGGAACAATATTAAAGAAGACCGAATAAATGCAAAGACATTTCATATTCATGAATTGGAAGACTCAATATTATTAAGATGGTAGTACTCCTCAAATTGATCTATGGTCAATCAACTTTCAATAAATGTGCCAAGACAAATAAATAGGAAAAGAAAAGATTTTCAACAAATGGTGCTAAGACCACTGCATATGTACATGCAAAACAAAAACAGTTGAAACCTTACATCATGCCATATATAAAAATTAATTCAATGGAATCAAAGATTTAAATATAGGAGCTAAAAGAATAAAATTCTTAGGAAAAAAAGAAGGCATAAATCTTCATGACCTTGAATTAGGCAATGGTTTCTTAGATATGTCATTAAAAGCACAAGCAACAACAACAACAAATGAAACATCACCACAATCAAGTTTAGAATATTTTTATCACCCCAGAAAGAAACACTGTAGGTATTAGCAGTCATTTGCCATTATCCCCCAGCCTCTTCAGCCCTAGGTAACCACCGGTCTACTTTCTATCTCTCAAAGTTTTGCTAATCTGGAAATTTCAGATAAATAGAATCATACAATATGTGATTCTTTGTGAAATTGGGATTGCCAGTGACTGCAGCTATATTGCTCAGCAGCTGAGATAGCTCGCTAGTTCTGTATCTCTGTTCCCTAGATGAATGGGAAGGGACTGGAGGGGAAACACTTGCTAGACTCATACTGCGGTTGGCAACCTGGGCCAGCATCATAGCTAAATCTGACATTCTTCCAAAGGACTAAAACAGCTTGAGTTAAAAATCAAAAACAAATTGAGAGAAAGAGAAATAATAGCTGAAAGTAAAAAAAAGGAATGAAAAAAATTGGATTATGTAATAAAAACTACATATTACATTACATTGCTGCCTTGAAAGAAGCTCGGAGCAAGAAAATAATTTTGTCTCTTAGAACAATTAGACCAAAAGAGTGAAGCTATGTGTTTGCCAAGATTGCCTCCACTTTTAGAACCTGACAATGTTTGATGGAAACCTGCAAACCTGAGTGGCATTAAAATGGGATACATTCTCATCATACTAACATTATGATGATGATCAGGACTAATTGTTGACAACTGAATGGAACTCTAGTAATGTGCCAATATCTTTTGATTCTTATTTTTCAGTTTATATCTACTACATAAGATACCATTTAGGAAGGAATCCAGGAATTACTCTCTGCTGGGCCATCAAACTATGCAGTGTACAACTCCTGGCATACTGATCACTGTATAAATATAAACTTCATTGACCAAATGCTTAAAAAGATTCCTGCATGCAACATGTAATATATAAATATAGCAGCTAAATACTGTAGTGTGCTGCATACAAATACATATCACTATTGTTGTATTGTTCCCTCTGGGCTTCACCCCATGTGCCTTTTCACTTTGCAGATTTTTCTCTGTATCCTTTCACTGCAATAAACCACAACTATTTATATAATAACTTCTAAGTCCTGTGAATCCTAGAAAATCACCAAATCTGAGGGTGGTCTTGGTGACCCCTAACACAAATACTTCCTAGAATTCTCCACTATCTCATATGCAGTCACTCTTAAAATTTTCTAGATGAATGAACAAACTGTACATAACATTATACCCATCATGTCCTCTAACACTAGGCTATATAGTATGGGACATTCTCTCAGCAAAAGACATTTTAACTTTAGTCAATGGAACAACTTGCCATGGTCTAGTTAACTGTATTTGTAACCAGAAACAAACAAAATATTCACGTATTTTTCCTCAGTCTATACCAAAAGAAAATTGGGTAACATAAAAAGTTGAAAAAAAGGAAAGAAGAAAGAAAACAATTTTTAACAATAGTGTTGTGAAGTCAAGAGAAAAATTCTGTGAAAAAGCAAATCAAAGCTATTGTAAGACTCTAAGGTAAAAAAGGACACTTGGGCCCTAAACTTAAATAAAAATCAAATATATATAATTTGAAACAGAAAGAACAATGAAAAGTCTAACAGGGAGAGAAAAATGTCAAACATAATACAGAATTCTTAAAAATATCAATAGGATAGATGATTAAGCTGCACTAGAAGAGTAAGAGTAAATGTGAAGATAGAATAAACAAAACATCTGCTCTGAAGGTGAGTCATGTGCTTAAAGGTGGAAATGGCGTCTGTCTGTATGGACATATTCACTGCACTTGAACCCCTATGACCATGACTATGTGTGTAGTCATATATTTTTATTATAAAATTCCATTCAGTTATCATTAACATGGCAGAAATCACATGAAGATATTACGATCGGGGATGAGATCAATGGGCAACCAATGAAAGTGCCATCAATCTGTACAACAAAAGAAATCTAGTGTGGATGATCAGGAAGCTGAGCAGCACTGCCAATCATAATCAGGGTTCTATGAGACTCACCAAGACACAAGGTCAGGTGAACCCAACAATTTCTCCATTGTAAGACGCAAGCGGTATATCCAGAGTGGGGCATGAGCGGGGCCAAATGGCAAAAGCAATATGTAAAAGTAAGTGGCCAGATCCTGTATCATCCACTATTATTGAACTGACACCTTTTGTGAGCTGAAGGAGGAGTAAAAAGTCCAAGCTTGGAACAAGGACTGGTTGGCTTACCATGTGGGTGCAAACTGAAAACAGAAACATGCATTATAGCTGCATTCAGGGATGATGCTGAAAATCAGTTGTAAGGAGGAATCCATGTGATGAGCAGGGCTTTGGACAGTACAATCAATCATCTAATTTGTGGGAAAAGAGAAGTAGCCTGAGGACAGATTCTATATGAATGTGTGGACAGTAGCGAATGTCTGAGCTGGTTGATGAGGACGCTGGAAGCAGAAAAAGCTAAAGATAGGGCACAAGGTGATCTGGAAATAGGCATTTGCATGGAAAGGAAATGGGAGGATTTCTGTACATGTTAATTCCCTCCAGTGAGCATCTATCACAGAATAGGGAAAAATAGCCAAGTAGACAGCTTGACATTAGTCTTGACAGATAGTCTTTGCTAGTTTCTACCCTAGTGCTGTGATGTTATTTCAACAAGGATGATCTAGTTATCTCCTCTGCTAAAAGCCCAATCTGCCAGTTACAAGGATCAAAAGTGAGCTTCTCAAGAAGTCCAGGCAGCACTTTGGCAGCAAAATGACTTCATTAGATCCTATTAACTCAAGAATATACAGTGATTATCTTTGACCAAAACCAAAACTAACACAAATTTGGCTTGAGTTCGCTTTTCTTTTCCTATAGGATCTCAGTCAACACACCATTAAGGACTTGTAGTGTGTTTAAAACACTACACAGGATGCTGAATAATTTTACACGGGGTCAAGGAATCCATTTTACCAAAAAGCGAGTGTGATAGTGGGTACAAGACCATAGAATTCATCAAGTTCATTCATACCCAGAAGCCTCTGCCTATAACAACCTGTGGAAGGCACAGCAAAAGTGCCAGCTTGATGATACCCTGCAAGGATAGGGCACTAACCTCCAAAATGCAATATGTACTCTAAATCAACCCCAGCATGACTGGCAGTTAGAGTTACATAAGTCTTTGTTGCAGGGGCTGCCCTTTGTATTGTGGAATGTTTAGCAGCATCCCTGTCTACAAGCTCTGACAATTAAGTTCGTGAACTCATCCTAGAGGAAGTGCTACATACCCCATTGCTGAATAGCACTACAGTGACCTTCAAAGTACTCCCCTTGGGAAGCTGTGCACTGATGCCAGTGCCAATACATCCTTCAAAGCAATTTTGGAACTCTTTTTCTGGAATGGCCATCAGAGCCATCGTCGTATTACCCTTGATGTCCTGAATGTCATCAAAATGACTTCCTTTCAATATATTTCCTTTATCTTTGGATAAAGAAAAAAGTCACTGGGGGCCAGATCAGGTGAGTAGGGAGGGTGTTCCAGTACAGTTATTTGTTTAGTGGCTAAAAACTCCCTCACAGACAGTGCCGTGTGAGCTGGTGCATTGTCCTGAGCACCAGAGCCATGAATTGTTGGCAAAAAGTTCAGGTCGTCTAACAGCCTTTTCAGCACTTCCAAATAGTAAACCTGGTTAACTGTTTGTCCAATTGGTACAAATTCATAATGAATAATCCCTCTGATATCAAAAAAAGTTAGCAACATCGTTGTAAAGAGTTTGTGAACTTGTTTGACCTCATATACCCTCAGATGCCAGTAGTATCCCCGCTTCAAGTTGTGACAAGCAAAATTTCTTCAGACATTGTTATATGTCCTTTAAGGAGACAATATCACCCTCAGTGGAGAACCACTGCTCTAAGTCAACAATTGTTGCATGTCCCTAATAAGAAAACACTGTTACTCCCAGTGACCAACTCAAGGAATTTGTGCACACTGTGCCTGCAACTCTGGGATGTGCATATTTAGAAGTTTTGGCTGACTGAGAAGGAATATGTCCACCAGGGAGCACAGCAAAATCCCATTACATTTCAAGTGATGGCTGTCATCTAGTCATCACAGGTTCCTTGTATGTAAGAAGGCAAAGAAAGGAATAAGCATCATTCTGTCAGGGGTAATTGACACTGATGATCAGGAAGAGGTAGGGCTTCTGTTATGCAGTTGGGACAGGGAAGAATTTGGGAAAAATGTGATCTAAATGTTTCTTGGTATCCCACTCCCTGATTTTGATGGAAAATGGACAAGTTCTGCAGTCACAGCCTGAGAAGGAGGTAGTGACCAGAGAATCAGACCTATGAGGAAAGAGAGTTTGACTCACCCCACCAGGTTGGCCACCAAAACTGTAGCGGTCTGATGATTCTAGAACAGGTAGAAGAAAAAGGAGACAATGAATATTGATGACTATGTACAGGCTGTAGTTCATCATACTAACTGGCCTCTTGTTAAATCAAAAAAGAGGTCCACCAGAATCCTGGAAGAGCTTCTCCCAGTACACTAAAAAAAAAAAAAAAAAGAAAAGAAAAACGGATCCAAGTAATGCAAGGTGTAGACTGCAATGGGTGCTGTGGAGCACTGTCTAGTCCTTCCGACTTTGGGATTCAAGCACTTCTTTCCTCAGTTGCTGAAAATCGTGGCAGCTGACAGCTCTCAGCTGAGTCTCTCTTCAGGGATCACCTGTAACTGAAGAGAGTTGCCCGTACCAAAAGCTCGCCAGTTTTCAGTGAGTAATAGATGTGGAACTTCACAGGGAACCCAAACTGTGTATACTCATGTAGTTAATTTCCGTATCATTATTTATGTAGGTAACAACAAGACTTGGAGACTTGATCCACTAATTGTCCTTCAACGACACCTCAAAATGTTCAAGTTCTTTGTCTTAGTTTGGAGTTCGCCTTTACTTTCCTTTAACATGGAACTTAAAGCCCGTCTCCTTCTAGCTTCCCAAGAATAATAATTTTAATTGATTTGAAAGAATTCATTTGTCAAAAGCTCCAGGCCTGACTGTGTTTGGAAAGAAATGCTATTTCATAATTCCATCAGAGTTTTTCATGGTTACTGACCTGTTAAGGTTTCCCCATTTTATAATTTGGTAATTTCTATTTTCCCAGAAAATCATCCATTCCAGGATCCCAAATGTAACTTAATAGAGTTATATAATTTATTTTTCTGCATCTCTGGTTATTTCTCCAATTTCCTTTTGATTTAGTATAATGTGCTCTCTGTGGTTTTCTTTATTGAGCTAGCTAATGGATTATCTATTTTATTGACTTTTCCCCTAAAGAGTCTTTTCATGGATTATCAATTTTGATATTGAGTTTTTCCTCTCTTTTTTAATTATTTTCTGCTTTTATCTTGATTATTTCCTTCCTTCCGCTTTCCTTTGGTTTAATTTGTTGGTCATTTTCTGGTTTCTCATGTAGAATGTAATTCACTTATTTTATCATTCATTTTTGCTCAGCAAGATGAATATTAAAAGCTTTGTTTTTTTTCTCTAATCAAAGCTTTGCTCACATGCCATAAGTCTTAAAAGTTATATTTGCATTATGATCATTTCCTTATTATTTTATAATTTTCTTTTCTAATTTACTCTTTTATTTTACTTTTTCAATTACCCAAAAGTAATTAAACAGAGGAGATTTTATAAATTACAAAGTGGTTAGGATATTTTTGTTGCTGTTCAGTTTGTAATTTGAACATATGTTGCAATATGATGAGAGATATGGGATGATAATCTTTCTCGTTTGATATTTTCTCATGGTAAAACATTTGGTTGATAAAATGAAATATTCTTATCCCATTAATTGCTGCAATAACATGCTTTGCTTAATTTGTCATTTTAATTTTTCTTATTGGTGTTAATATTTACTATTTTATTGCTATTTCCTATTATTTTATTATTTTTTCTGTGGTATACTGGGGATGCCAAAAAAATGTCTACAAGTGGACACTTTGGTCAACTGTTGCTCAAGTAGTAGTTTGCCATAATCAGAAGTGTCTGGATGCTGATGGTAACCACTTTGAGCACCTCTTGTATTATAATTGCAGAAGTCAAATGTGACTTGTATTCATCTTTTGTTATAGGTATATAGTGAGTATTACAATTTTAATACAGTTTTCCTTTCTTAAAATGTGTATACAATTTTTTGGCACCCTCTGTATATCTTTTCTCTTCTTACCCTCTCTCCCCAAAATTTAGAAAGCATATCTTTGGGTTTTAGATTTCACGTTTACACCTTCATTTCTTTCTACTAACTTTAAAGGTGAACCAGAATCAATTGACTCATTTTTTTAAAGATAACAAAATATCACAATGGGACTCATGTGAGTACATTATAATTATATTAATATTGTATTTTACATGATGTAGGTTTCTTTCAACATTTGTAACATTTAAATTTTGTTGCATAACAATAATTCCAAACTTGTTTAGCTTCAGTTCTACATTTAAATAATTTCAATAATCACTATCAGTTTTTTCCTATAATGTCTTCCAAATTCCTGTGTTCCTTGTTTTGATTACTCTCTTGGTTGACTGGATTTTGTTAACAAGTAATAGATTCAAAGTAGTCTTTGAGTTCTTGCACATTTGAAGATCTCTTACTGGAGGACAGTATCTTGCTTTGGTATAATATTCTTTGCTCCTACATTTCCCTTCCAAAATCTTTAGACATTGCTTTCATTGTCTTCTGGTATTTAAAGATGCTGAGCCAGCCTTATTTTCCTCTCAAAGATGACTTTTTATTATCTGCCTAGATAACCATAGTTTTTTTCCTTGAATTTTATAAGCTTTATCAGCTGAAGTCTTCATGATGATCACTTTGATGATTTTTTTTTTCTTTTAAAACACATATGGTCTCACTTATATGTTTATGTCTTCCTTAATTTTAGGCTGGGAGGTTGTGACTTTAGAGTGTTACTATTCGTGGCCATTGTTTTTTTTTGTTGTGTTTTGTTTTTTTCTGTTACAAATCCAATACTGGCATTCACTCTACCCCGTGGATGTGAAATAATGTCCAAGATATAGTGATAAGTGATAAAAAAAAAAGTGCAAAAGGTTATATATCGTGTGCTACATTTTGTATAGAAAGCATATTTGAATTTGCTTATTTTTGTATATAGAAACACTTTAAGTCTGAATTAGAAACTAATGAACTTGATTACTTATATATGTGGAAAGGGTAAGGAAAGGAGTGTATACTTTTACACCTGGAATTATATTAGTCTTCTACATATGCAAAAAGTAAATTTAAACCAATAAGAATAGGAAAAAAAATGTATCTGTATTTCAAATGAAGGGGGAAAAAAGAATCTACCCAAGTATTTTTCAACAATGTAATTTTAATACATACTCTTAGTCCAAAGAAAATAAAAACTGCTTTTATAGAGAACTATTATTAGAATAAGTATAAAAATTCTGGAACAATTTTTGGTATATTATAGGATGGAACAGATAAATATATTGATGCTGTTGAGAATCCCAGTTCTCATAAGAGAGATATCAATATGGAATGAGAGAAGGCAATGAGGAAACCTGTAGGACTGCAGTTGAAGTATCTGTATAAAACTCATGATTCCTTACGTATGTGTGCATGTGTGTGCACATGTGTGCCCACGCACACATATTTTTTTTCTAGCTCTGTCCAGTCAAAGGATCCAGGGGCAATAAACAAACCTAAGGCTCAAAGCTAGTGTTCTAAATACTATTCCCCAGTAAAAGGAAGGTATCAAATATAACATGTCAAGTAGTACATACTAAATCTATATAATTCAATGATATTCCTTCTCATACCAATTGTGACTCTTGTAGACTAATGTAAGATCTTTAACTCTCCCAACCTATCTCTCGGACATTATAAAACATGAAACGCTACCAGGTATCTTCCTCACTACACTCCGACCGTGGCACTTGCTGACTACCCCTCCTAGGACGCAATTCTATATTGTGAATCACCCTCTTCTTCCTCCCTCATGATAAATTGTTTGTTTGGATATTTTCAGAGTGTGGCCCCTGAATTAGTATAGGAGAAAGGTTCATGATAGGAGACGAGAGAATAAAAAGGGGGTAATGAAACTCTAGTTACTTAAACAGCAGCAACCCTAAAGTGGTAAGCTGGCCTCTGCATGTATTTGGTTGGTGAGGACTCAGCATTTCTGAACCTAGACTAGTCACAGATAGATGAAAGAACCCACTCACAGAAGGCTGGGCCTTTAAGAGTTTGCCAAAGGACAAACCAAAAGGGTGAAGTGGGAGACTCCCGCCTCCACCCCCTCACAAAGATCAACAATTAGACAGCTATCCATGAACAAAATTAGCTGAGGCAGAGCTCAGGAGTCCACTTATAAAACTTCAGCAACACAGTGGAACAAAAAAACCTAGGGATAACCAGACAAAAAGAGAAGGAAAACAACTTCATTTTGCCTGACTCATCCCATCTCTCAGGTCATCTCTGCTCAGTTCCGAGAGGGAATCCACAGCTAGGAAGACTTCTTCTCACCAAGAAAGGAAGAGCTGGGTGACTGACCAGCGTCCGAAGCCTTTCAAGCCACTGCAGGAAGGACTCACTTCCATTTCACCCCACAAGAGGCCAGCAAAGCTGAGATGTATAGAGACAGCTAGTAGGAACAAGAAGGAAGAGCAGGAGCTGCCAGTATCAGCCATATAGCAGTGGGGCAACTGTGGTTCCCAGTGATTTGCTCTGCAGACAACCTCAGCAGCTTTCACCACTGAAGAAACCAATGGCGAGCATAGCACAGTTATCTCTTATCTTTTTGATAAAAGATACCCAAAAATGGGATTGCTGGGTCACGTGGTAGTTCCATTTCTAATTTCTTGAGGAACCTCCTTTCTATTTTCCATAGTGGCTGTACCAGTTTACATTCCCACCAACAAAGCACATAGGTACAAAGAGAGTAGCTCTAAAATGTTATTTGAGGCGATGAATGTGTTAACTACCGGTACTTTATTGTGATAAACATTTCACAATGCATCCATGTATCAGATCACCACATTGTACACCTTCAACTTACACAATGTTATATGTCAATTATGTTTCAATAAAGCTGGAAAATTATGTTTATTAAATTCACTTCTAAATACAGCTCTGACAATCACAATTGCCAAGATTATAGAAATACATTGAAATTTCCTGTTTTAGTAGTGTTATAAGTTTTGGTCTTTCTGTCTTCTTTGACAGTTCGGCAGAAAGTTAAAAGAGCCTATATAAGGGTCTTCTAACCTGATGCCATTTGAAACTCAAAGCTGCTTTAATCTTTTTTAGCCATTAATCTTCATTTACTATTTTTTAATTGTATTCTGTGCTCACTCTTAAAACTTGGAGATGTTTTACTTTGGCTTGCAAGCTTTCCTGACTTTACTAATGCTCCCTGTAAATTATCTAAGATGTTCTCAATGTTTAGGTATACCCATTTTTTTCTCTCCTAGGAAAATGCAAAGTAGAAAACTATGCTCTGTACTCCCCCAACACGCCTTGCTCCTCTATTCCACTTCTCAACATTCTGGGGCAAGCTCAAATGTCTCCTCTCTCCCTAAAGTGGACAGCCATCATTTCTAGCCCTTTCTTCACTTGGCACTATTTTCCCAGGCCCTAAATGATTCTGCTAGTTGAATTATTCTCAAGGCAACAGAAGAAAGGTGCTGAAAGGCAGCTGCTGTCACTCTCTCGATCCTCTAATCTCATAATTTCTTCATGGCCTTCTGCACACCGGGGGTCACTGAACAGCCTTTCACACCTGCAGGTGTTATTTTTGCAACTCTTCCCCAGAGTCCTCAACACACAAGTTAGGCCTTTTCTTGGCTTCCTGCTGCTAAAGGCCAAACAAAGGGAAGTGAGAGAACATCATTTATAAAAGACTCTTTAGAGAGTGTCAGGATGGGAGTGAGTGTCTACAAGACATTTATCTCTGGAGGAAAACAATCTCTCAAAGCACATAGCTTCGCCTCCAACATGGATAAGTTTGTAGGTAAACATGGTTTAACCATAACCTTTAGCCACCACCGCTCCAGGCAGACTTTCATTTCCCATTCTTCGGTTGTGAGCATTGATTCCTGCTGTGTAGCCAGTACTTCTTTCCCAGGTGAGAACAGAGGGCTGGGCCCATAGTCATTTGATTTGATGGAGAAGAAGCAGTGGAAAGTGAGAGCCTGTAACTACTATCTGTACTACTGCCCTTCAGCCATACCACATTCCTGACAGATTTCTCCACCTCATTTCCTATAATTCCTTCTGTGACTCCTCTACTCTCTATCACAGCGAATAGAGAGGAGGCACGGAATACAAAATTATGTTGCTCTGCATGAACAGTACCTGTCTTTCCATTTTAGTCAAAATAGTAATAGTGACCTCTATTACATCCCACCCGCACTCCAGGGTTGAGAAAGACTTGCAGTTACCACTAACATCTTTATGATAGGTTTTAAGAAATCTCAGATGTGTTTTTTGATTACTATAGGATACTGCTTCTAGTTAATACACTGGAATGTCAACATCACCTCAGATTTCAAAAGCATCCCAGATATTAAGTAGATCTTGAGTTATGACCCCAATCCCATCATTTTGCTGTTGGTATTACTCATGGAGCCATGACCTTGGTAAACATCTCCAGAACTCATGAGTGATTTTTTGTTTTTCTCGCCACTACCAATACTGCAACTTGTATACATCTCTTCTCTCACCGGTTACAGTAAAAACGAAGGCAAAATGTTCCCAGGTTGTTTTTTCAAAATACAAAACACATTTTTCAAAACTGTGATGGGTAAGATAATGGCAAAAACACATTTTTATTTTTAAAAATATCACCCCGTACCTCTGTAAGGGGAAAAAAACAGAACAAAAATTTAAAAGGAAATACACATGTATATTGCCACAAACACAATAATCAGCCCTATCTTATACAGAAAACTCTAAAAATATTTGTCAGTATATAGATAATTACATAATTATAAACTCAACAACAACAAAAAAGATGCAAACAACAAATCCTAAAGCTCAGAAGCAAAGTGCATTGCAATGAATTTAGTTATGGGAATAAAATATTTCTTGGCCGGGAATGTCCTCTCATCAACCCACCAACTACCTGCAAAAATTCTTCCCTTTGTAACTGCGATGAAACAATACCAGCTCAGTAAAGTCCGTCATCCCCTAGTATCTGGTCAGCAATTACATCTGCTACCTGTGGGTTTTTGTGTGTATTTTAGATAGCATGCATCACTTTGCTATGTAAATATCTGTTCCCTCAACTAAGTTATATAGTTTTTATAATGAGTAAATGGCATATAGTAGGTATTTCATAATTGTCTGATGGATTGCTTGATGTATTAAATCAAAATACACAGACTTACCCAAAATAGAAAATGTCTATTTGATTACTCAACCTATATTAGAAGGCTGAGTATTTAGAGGGACAAAAATTAATAAAATGTGTGGCTGTGTTCTATAGCTGATATTTGACACAGAAAACAGCACTAATGGATTTCACTTGGGAGAGAACCCAGGATTGATGGCAGAGCCCTGACTATATAATTTGTAGGGCCCAATTCAAGATGAAAATACAAGGCCGTTTGTTCAAAAAAGTAGGGGAAAAGTACTATTAAAGGTACTTTTTTCTGCAGCCTCTTTCTCTATTTGTCATGGTGGGTTTTTTATTCACTAATATAAGTAAAGAAAAATTAAAATTTTCTATTAATAGAATAAATTTTACCATTTATCTTTATATTGTGCACTGCTAGTTTTAAATGCAAACGTAAGAACATTTAACTCGTATACAAAATTACTAAAATTACATAATTTGTATTTTGTAACTTATAAATGCATATGTATTTAATTCTTACCAAAACACTGTAAACAATGAACAGCACTAACTCAGCTGTTTTTGTTTCATTTTTTGGCATGTACAAACTCTACCAATGTGCTCTATCTTCAGCTTAATGATGAATAATAAAGAACTAAAAGGAAAAAAGAACTATGAGTTGCCCTAGCTTTCCTTTTTCCTTCTAAGCCATCATTTCCAGCATAAATGATTGACTAATGCCAGGTACTAGCTGTGGGGACAGAGTCAGGAGTGCCGTTTCCAGGCTCTCGCCCTCACGTGGAAAGGTGTTCACTCGGGTAGTAAATGGCCATCCACTGTGATTGGCTGGCCATCAGCTGTGGCTAGTTGGCCGTCAGCTGTAACCAGTGAGCCATTGGCCATTAATATAACTGCCATGGCTACACTTGCAGAAAATGGGGGCTAGCAAGAAGACAGTGGCTGAGCTAGCAAGAGTAGATTGCAGTTAGTGTGGCAGAGTGTGGATTGCGGATTGCAGAGAGGCAGATTGCAGTTAGCAAGTGATGTTGGTTGGCAGAGAAGCGGACGGTGGATTGCGGATCGTGTGGCTCCTGATTTCTGTGTCTCCAACCCAGCCTCCAGCGAGACTATAGTGGTATGACTCCCCTATCTATGGCTCCATGGATGTTCCTTTTTGGCCTCACCATGTCCTGCGTTCTTATGTGGGGAGTGGGACCAGAGACCCCACATGACACCCTGCATAACACTAGCACAAGAAAGAAAGCATATGGTAAGAATCCTTGGTTATTCCTGCTTCTTAGAATGCCATTACCTACTTGCTATACATTTGAAGCAAGTTCTGGTTCAAATAGAAAGCATGGCCTCTCGTGCTCTCAAGACTGTCTATGGACCCACTTATTCAATCTTAGATATCACATGCTTACTTTGTACTCACTTTAAGTCTTACTGAATTTCTATGCACTGAGGGTCTACTAGAATTCTGTACTCATGGGACATTGTGTAGATTATACGTGAATGAAGTGGCAAGGAATGGCAGATAGACATATTACACATACCACATGTGCTCCACTGTCCTATTGGGTTTCACTTATCAAACATATGTTCACAGATAAAATTACCAATAATTTCAAGATGGTAACAGCAGAGCATTAAACCAAACATGGGCCCTTTTGAGCCACATACCCATGGACCTGACTGATTGGTTCATGTTTTACACAATATGAGCTTGTGATTTCTAGGTGAAATCTTCTGAACCATCCCCTTATCAACTGACGGGACCATGCTGATTTCCCACTTTTCTATTAAAACAGACTTTCAACCTAACTCCTTATATTCACTTTCAGGTGAAAATGTCATCATCCACTTACACTGGACTTCTAGCAGATTGTCACAAATAGGCACTGAGAAGTGTCTGGGAAATGCCAACAGTGTTCCTGTTTCCAAAGTTCTCGGTGCCTTCAACAGCCTGACTTGCTAAGCTGAATATTCCACAGCAGAATGCAATGAGGAGTGCATGCCACATGGCACCCATGCTGGGTTTCTGCCTCCCTCCCTAAATTCTGTTGAATGCTCATATTGAGCAGGAGATTGCAAGGCCCTCATTGTTAAGCACAGTTATGGAAGAAATCTGGAGGTGGAAACCTTGTCAATCACCGACAATGGGGCTTGCTCAGCTCATAATAGAACTACTGCTACTGCCTAAGAAAGATTACTGTTAGCATTTTGAAAAAGGCAGCAGTGACCTTTCTTTCTGAAAGCCAAAGACCCAAAGTGTCTGACAGCTTTGCTGTTGGATTTTTTTCCTTCTTCTTCTTTTCTTTCTACACCTGGGATTCAAGAGCCATTAAAGCACTTTTAAGCAAAAGGAGCTAGCCTCATCTCCATGGGGTTTTTCACATTGCATTCTACCACTTAGCAATTAATTAGATTATGACTGATTATTATTTACTTTTCCTGTGACTTCATTTTACCAATAAAAGCTAACACCATCTTCCCAAAGAGAGTTTCTGTTTATTAATATACTCCTCTTCATTTTTAGTGAATGTTAGATTTCAACAAAATATGATGGATAAGAAGTAACACCAGTGTTAATGTCAAAATGAAATTAAGAAAAGCAAAATAGCTAAGAGATTTTTTTTGCTACATGCAAAAATTACCGCAGTATGTATGGGTGGCTGAATTTCTGTCCGTTTTATTGAGGCATCATATGTATACAGTAAAACTCACCAATTTGAAATACACATTTCAATGAGTTTTGGCCAATGTACACCACCACCACTAGCACGATACAGACCGTTTCTTTCATTCTATCCACACTTGACCCTACTGTAGTAAATAGATTTTATTTATACCACTGTAGTTTTGCCCTTTCAAGAAGTTTGTATTAATGGATTCATACAGCATGTGACCCTTTATAACTGAACTCTTTCATTTGGCAAAATGCTTTTGAGCTTTATCCACCTTGTATGTGTTAATTTACTTCTTATTAATGAGTAGCATTAATTCCATGGTTACACTACAATTTATTTATCCATTTGCCTATTGGTGAAAATTTGGTTTATTAGGATTTTGAAACTATTATTAATAAAGATGCTATCAAAATTTCAGGGCCAGTTTTTTGGAGGGACGTATGTTTTTATTTCTTTTGGGTAAAAAATCTAGGAGTAGAATTACTGCATCATTATGGTCTGTGTATTTTAACTTTATAAGACACTGCTACACTATTTTCCAAAACAGCTGTATAATTTTTTTATTCCCAACAACAGTGTATGAGGTTGTTACACCTCCTGACCAACACTTTCCATTGTCTTTTTGGTTAAAGCCATTCTGGTAGGTAGGCAGAGGTATCTCACTGTGGTTTTTATTTGCATTTTCTTAATGATTCATCATGTTGAGCATCCTTTTATATGCTTATTGGTCATCTATGAATGCACAAATTTTTGTCACATTTTTAAAAAATTAGTTGTCTTTTTATTATGGAGATGTGAGTTTTAATACATCCTGGATATAAGCTTTTATCAGATATATCTTTTTCAAATATTTTCTCTCAGTCAGTGCCCTAACATCTAATTTTTGTAAGAGTCTATTGAAGACCAAAAGTTTACGATTTTGATAAAGCTGCAGAATCACCTGGTTGCCTCCAAGAACAACGCACCAAAAGGGCAGACTGGGCGAGCTCCAGAGCCCTGCTTAAATGAATCCTGCCCTGTAGGGTCAGCCCTTGTACCACAGCTCCTCCATAATAGTCACAGCTAGTCCTCACAACCAATCAGCCAGAGGGTCAATCCCTGCCATTGTTGTGCAAATAGCAACCAAGGGTCAACAACAACAGAAATGCACACATGACCCACAGAAGGGACACACCTGGAGCACCTAGCTCTGGTGATCCAGGGAGACAGCACCACTGGGCCCCACAGGATACCTGCTACATAAGGCCACTTTACTAAGACTGGGAGGCACAGCAGCCCTACCTAATACAGAGAAACAAACACAGAAGGCAGCCAAAATGGGGAGACAAAGAAACATGTCCCAAATGAAAGAACAGAACAAAGCTCCAGAAAAAGAATGAAACAAAATGGAGACAAGCAATCTACCAGATGCAGAATTCAAAACACTGGTTATAAGGATGCTCAATCAACTCAGGAGAACTTCAACAAAAAGATAAGAAACATAAAAAAGGAGATAGAAAACATACCAAAGAACCAGTCAGAAATAAAAAATACAATAACTGAAATGAAGACAACATTAGAGGGAATTAACAGTAGATTAGAAGAAGCAGAGGAATGAATCAGCAATTTAGAAAATAAGGCAGCAGAACACCCAAACTGAACAGTGAAAAGACAAAAGAATCCAAAACGAGAAGTCTAAGGGGCTTCTGGGATATCATCAAGCATACCAATATTCCCATCATAGGGGTACCAGAAATAGAAGAGAGCAAGGAATTGAAAACCTGTTCAAAGAAATAATGACAAAAAACTTCCCTAACCTGGGGAAGGAAATAGATATACAAGCTCAGGCAACACAGAGAGTCCCAAACAAGATGAACCCAAAGAGGCCCACACCAAGATATATCATAATTAAAATGTCAAAGGTTAAAGACAAAGAGAGAATCTTAAAAGCAATTAGAGAAAAGCAGTCAGTTACCTTTTCTCTAGGGAGATCCCATAAGACTGTCAGCTGATTTCTCAACAGAAACTTTGAAGGCCACAAGCCACTGACAGGAAATATACAAAGTTATGAAAAACAAGGACCTACACCCAAGATTACCCAGCAAAGTTATCATTTAGAATCAAAGGAGAGATAACAAGCTTCCCAGACAAGAAAAAGCTAAAGGAATCCATCACCATCAAACCGGTAACAAGAAATCTTAAAAGGACTTGAAAACAAACAAACAAAAGATAAAAAATACGAATAATAAAATGGCCAAACTATATGTCTATCAAAAATTACTTTAAATGTAAATGGATTAACTGCTCCAATCAAAAGATAGGGTGGATGAATATATATCAAAACAAGACCCATACATATGCTGCCTACAAGAGACTCACTTCAGAGCGAAAGACACATGCACACTTAAAGTAAAGGGATGAGAAAAAGATATTTCATGAAAATGGAAACAAACAAACCAAAAACTGGTGTAGCAATATTTATACCAGATAAAATAAACTTTAAAACAAAGGCTATAATATGAGACAAAGAAGGACCCAGTAATCCAACTTCTGGGTTTTACCTGAAGAAATCCAAGATGTTACCTAGAGGGTGTTTCATTATTTACAATGGCCAATATGTGGAGGCAGCCTGGATGTCCATCAACAGATGAATGGATAAAGAGGAGGTGGTACACATATACAATGAAATATTGCTCAGCCATGGAAGGGAATGGAATGGGCTCATGCCATCTGCAGAAGCATGGATGGACCTGGAGGGTATTGTGCTGAGTGAACTACGTCAGACAGAGAAAGACAGATGCAATGTGATTTCACTTATATGTGGAATCTAAAGAACAAAGTAAACAAACAGACAAAACAGAAACAAACTCATAGATACAGAGAATATCTTGATGGTTGCCAGAAGGGAGGGATTTGGGAATGGGAAGAAAAGAGAAAGGGATTAGGAGGTACAAATTTGTTGTTACAACGTAGTCATGAGGATGTAGGGTATAGCATAAGGAATATGGTCAATAGTATTGTAATAACTATGTGTGGTGTCAGATGGGTACTAGATTTATCAGGGTGATAGACGGGCAGGGTTGGGGGGCAGGGAGAAAAAGGTGAAGGGGTTAAGAAGTACAAATTGGTAGTTACAAAATAGTCATGGAGATATAAAGTAAAACATAGAGAATATAGTCAGTAATGTGTAATAACTATAGTGTCAGGTGGGTACTAGACTAGTCAGGGGGATCACTTCTTAAATTACATAAGTGTCTAAGCACTATGCTGTACACCTGAATTAATATAATATTGAATGTCAATAAATATATAAATCTACTTACAAAAAAGATATATACATAAAGAATTGTCATGTGAAGTGATGTCACTCACATGATAGGAATGACACAAAATAAATACAGAAGGCAGGTTAATCTCGCTTGGCTGACATAATTAGACAAGGTATAATGAAACTTGCAGCGTTTTACTGTGCCTTTAGCTATGGATATAATTTTAGCACAGAAATGGCAGGAGTAGGTGTGGTGGGCAGTCTGTCCTTGAACAAAGATAAAACAAAAGCTGTGGTCCAGGGAAAACATGGTGACTCCCTCAACTGAGGAAGCATTAGTCAGAGCTCAATGCTGTTAAAGTTTCTGGAACTTATAGGAATAAATACCAGAGAGGAGGTTGCTACACAAATCAGGCTTCATGTATCAAAGAGTCTTTGGGCCAAGGTGTGTGCTATATATGTGCAAGACCAGATTCTGTGAGACCTAAAAGAGAACAGTTCCTACATAATTGAGAAAAGAGCAGAAATACTGGAATATTAGAGTAGAATACTAGTATTCTACTGTCCTTAGTGATGATGGAGTTCTGGCACAGCAAACGTGTAAAGATACCGAAAGTCTATGTCTTAGGGATAAAAGCCATGGTCTACAATAAAGGCTACTCTGGATCCAAGCTAATAAAACTTAAACCTCAGTAGAATCAGAGAACTGTAGTATACAAGTACTAAGTTCTTTCCAGAACAAAATGTAATACACTTTAAAGGGGAAAAGCCATAATTAGACTCTAGCTGCTCCCTTTTCCTCCCTCTTAGTTCTGCCAAACATTTTACCTCTCAACTCACTACCCTTTGCACAAAGTTCTCCCAGTTGTGTATGAGGAAGTAGTTTATTCACATAATGAAAAATGTTTTCAGGAATTCAGCCCTCCTTTCTGTAACATAGATTCAAAGCTGGCTTTCCAGGAGGATGAGGGTTTATGTGTAGGCCCCCAGAGCACCCCTTGAAGGCCTGGAAATACAAGAAAAGGCTGTCACAGTCCATCTGTCAGACATAAAATCATGCACAAAATAGACTGTGCAATGTAAATTGCAGTATTTATGCCACACAGGCAAAATTTATAAAAGGCCGAAGAAAAGCAAGTCACATCTCTGCCTTGTTCTTCAGAGCTCTGGGCCTCCATATCTATTTCTTGAAGAACAAAAAAAAAGGTAATGCAGAGACATAGTATCTGCACAGTACAAGTAAGATCTGAGCAAAGTAAAAATTTCAGGTTTAATTCACTCTTTCTTATGAACTAAGAGGTTTGTTTCCTTATGGTCTCTGGATTGAAAACAGAGTGAGTGTTGAACTTTGTTACAAGTTTCTCAACACACTTTGCATTCTGGGACCTCCATGGGCAAAGAGAGAAGTTATTTAATACTGTAGATTAATGGAAAGAAGGAAAGTTTGGGAGAGAAAAGAAAGCATGAAAGCAAGTTTATGACTCTTTATAGTACTTTGAATTTATGCTAATTTCTGATTATAAGGTAAAATTATTATAGTGCAATATGTCTTTTAAAAGTACATCAGACTAAACTTAGTGTTTAACTCTGAATGAATTCACAGACCAATTAATACAACTGGCCAATAAAACTTAAAAATGGTGCAACTTGGTCAGTAATAAGAAATATACTCATACAAAATAAAATAATGCATCATTTTTCATCTTTTAAAAAGAACTTGTTTAATGATAATCATAAATTCTGGAAAGCATACAGAAAAACAGATATTCTCAAACACTACTAGTGAAAAGGGAAATTTATAGTAGGGCAATTTGGTAGTAAATAAGAACTTTAGAAATACTTTATTCATTGACCCAGTAGCTCTACTTCTAGAAATTTAACCTAAGGGATTAATCTGCGATATGCCCAAAGATTGAATTAAATTAATATATATATATACATATATGTATATATGTGTGTATATATATATATATATATACATATATATATATACACACACACACACACACACATATATAGACAGCATACAGGAAATTTAAATAATAGAAAACAGAGTAAACATCTACATGATGGGAGGTATGGAAAAAATCAAATGCATCAAAATTGTTTAGTTGTGCATAGGTAAAATTTTGAATACAGATTACTTTATGTCTCTATTAAGTTTTTGAGAGTTTAGTATGATTTGATTTTTATTTTTAATGCTAGTTCAGAAATGGAAGAAGGTTAATTGATTTATGAAATAATCTGTTATAGTGGCTGCAACTTGCTCATCCAATAGTTCTGAGATTTGAGCAATTAAAATTTACTTATTTTGAGCTTGATTTATTTGGAATAGGAGCAGTGTTTATAGAGAAAACATACATAAACTAAAATCAAATGGAAACATATCATAACTAATACTTATATTTGTCATTTAGCAAAACAAGTAAGAAACAAATAAACAAAACCCCAAAATATCCATGAGTTGGTTAGGTTATTATAAAACGATGCTCTGAGAAAAAAAAAAAGTTTGCTCTACCATTGTTATGGGCTAGATTTGCTCCCCCAAATTCATATGTTGAAGCCCTAACTTCCAATACCTCATCTGTGACTATATGTGGAGATAGGGTTTTTAAAGAGGGAATTAAATTAAAAAGAGGCCATTAAGGTGGGTCCTATCCAATCTGACCGGTGTCCTTACAAGAAGAGAAGATTAGGACACACACAGAAACAAGAGGGATGTACCCACACAGAAGAAAGACCATGTGAGGACACAGCAAGAATGCGGTCATCTGCAAGCCCTGGAGAGAAGGCCTCAAAAGAAACCAAACTGGTCAACACCTCAATCTTGGACTTTTAGCTCCCAGCTGTGAGAAAATAAATTTCTGGATTTAAGCCACCCAGTTGGTGGTATTTTTTTTATGGCAGCCCTAGCACGCTAATACAAGGATGAATTAGACTTATCTGTAGCCCAGAGAAGTTTGAATTATTGAAAATATGTAAGTGTGACTTTTAAAGTTGCAAAGTACCTTATAACAATGATTCTCAAGCTATCCACAGTAAGAGACCATTTTTTTACTTTAAAATGCATTGCAGAGCAATACTTTGTAAAACTTAAAAGCACATGCTTTGATGTTAGAGCAACGTCAAACTGCTATAAATGTATCTATAGATATTCTCAAAATCTGCCCTTATTTTGTCACAGACTGGTAACATGGGTCACACTTTGAGTAAAATTCCCTTAATGTTTTGTTCAACCCCTTCAATTTATAGCTAAGAAAACTGAGGGCCTCAGAAGTTAAACAGCTTACTCAATATAAGTAAGCTTGTTACATTTTCTTATGACAATCCTGTTCAATTAACCATATAAGTCACCAAAATTCCCAATCCATTTTCTTTCCAGCTATGCTAATATCAGCTTGATTTCTCTCAGTTTTTCCACCTAAAAAAATGTATGTCCACTCCTGTTACCACTAATGCTTAGGAAAACTGCGTCATTTAATTATCTTTTTCAGAAATTCTACCTCTTCTAAATAAATTACCTTTGCCACCTGTGAGAGACTCATAGCTTCTGTACAGACATCTTGTTTTCATGTACTTGAAACACATCTTATTATCAATCCTCTTGTGCAATCTTCCCTTCATTTTCCTCCTTTGATTTGCCTGAGCTTTTGTGCACTCTGTAAATTTATTCTGTAATCTTTTCCAGCCTCTTCTGCCCCGAATGTTTTATATCTCGCGTATGCCTCTTGCTCACACTTGATTACTCTCAGCTCTGCTCCTTCATTTACATGGTCTCTGTAAAGCCTGTATTGTGTTTATCATTCAGTGGTTTGCATAGCCCCTGGGCATATATTAATTTTTGTTCAAATGCTTGCCATTTCCCTCTGCATCCTTCACTTCCGTAACATATCTTATTTGTTCTCAATCATCACAGCCTGTATTCTTCAAAAGGTTGATTTTGTAGGCAGTGTTTTCTTTAATATTATTCTTTAAAGTTTCAATAATATTCTTAATGAGTATTTATTCAAAACCCTAACATTATCTCCATTTCTTGCTTATGAATAATTATGGTCGCTATCATCTTTTTTTTTTTTTTTTTCAGTAGCTTTGCAGCTGACCAATTATATGATGTTGGGCTAGTCGTTTATATTCTATTAGCCTCTTTCCTTATCTGTAATATCAAATGGTTGAACTAAATATTTTACAGGTTCCATCTGGCACTAACATTCTAAATTCTAAATGTTTACCCTGCCATTCATCTATCTATGAAAGAGATAGTTTAATCAATCATAACTTTTAGAATATTTTATTGTTTCCCCAGCCCTCAAATCCTACCCATCTTTCAAGGTCAATATCCAATCTCGTACTTCCACTAAGTCATCCCTAATTATCCCAGCCAACACTTATCTCTCTGTATTATAATTTCTCAGAGTTATGTCCTGTATTGATAATTTAGCCTTTAAATAGCAATTAAAGAATGTGTCTAAGTTTATTGTCTCTTCAATGAATATTCTATGAAGAGACTGTGAAGTGCTTATATAATATATGTATATTAGGTTTAATATATAGATTTATTAGGTTAAGCCATAAGCAATTGGCTTTTTTATGAGTCAAAAATTATTGAACATCTATAACTACATATCTTCAAATGAATACGTAAGTTTCAGTTAATTAGAATTCTATTGATCACCTATAATTTGACATTGTGCTAGCTAACATTATATACAGTCTTTCATTCAATAGTGGAAACAGCCAAATGAATTAAAGATTGTTTGCTCCATTTTACAAACAAGGGAACTGAGGATAAAGAAGTTTAAATTTGCCGAGATCTATAGTTGATAATAGATAGAACGAGAATTTACAATCAAGACTGTCTGACTCCAGAGCTCTTACTTCTCTCTCAAATTTTCTAGGACATAACACAAAACAAGTAAATATTGATTTACAGATTAAAGTAGAGAATCCAATTATTTAAAAACAACATTTTAAAATCATTTAGTGCTTTGCAATAGAGAGCAAATATTTACAAGTTTAGTTGGTGATTTGGCACCTATTCTGACTCTCTCTAAAAATATGACTAAGATTTTCACTGTGTTCGCCAATAACCACTTTCCTTATTACTAAAGACCTTCAAAGAAACATAAACCAGTACTCCCTTCCAAATGGTTAAATAATTATTCCATTATTCCATAATACTGTATACAGCCATTTACAAAATAAGCTGGTATCTCTGTATCTACTAACATAGGAGATGTAGATGAAATACTGTTAAGCGAAGAAAGAATGCTGTTGAAGAACAAAATTATAACATTATTCTATTTAGAGGTTTAGAAAATCTATAAATGTGCCTTTGTAGTAATATGAGAATATATATGTCTAATTATATACTCCCATATACAAAGAACAAGGTTTGGAAGGATATACAAAGTGACATCAAATGGTGCTTGTATCTGAAAAATTAAAGTAGGAATAGGAAATAATAGGAAAAGAAGCTTTCGAATTTTACTTTTCATTCTTCTAAATTGTTTGGATCTTTTAAAAATAATTATTTTTCTTCTTTTGTCTGACATGCGGAAAAAAAGAAATATTCCCTCCATCACCCATTTTAATGATAAATTACTTTCCCTATTGGGAACAATCCATATGGCTTATCTAAGTTTCTTGTGTTGCAAAAATTATGTTTTAACACTGACCACAACATAGAAAACTACACTTGGCCATGTGAAAACTGTTATTTAATTGACACAATACCTTTTTTCTTACATCATATTTCTCATTCCTATTGTGATCGTCATTGTCCATTGAACAACCAACAGTAACTTTGTAATGCTCCACTGACTTATAAAGGGCATATTGCAAGAGATTCATAAAAAAACCCACCCAGCTCTCACCTGGGAGCTAGATTACCTAGCTTTAATCCATCCTAGCATTTTAAAAGATATCTCCTCATATCTACACTCTCTTGTGTCTTTTAATAATTATCTTCTTTTAAAAATTTTTATACTTATATTTGTGGCATCAACCATTTTCTGGTCATAACAAAACACGCAACAGGTTTCTCTACAAAGAAAAATAAGTAGAATCAATAATAATTTCCATGAGAATTGTCTCCCACACTATCTTAAAATGTTTAATCTGCTATAATACTAAAAGAAATTTCATCAGTTAGGAATGAATAGCTGCTCATAAAGGACTTCTTATAATGTGGATATGACTTTGGAGACCTGTGAACTTTCAGGCATTTATGTGAAATCATTGTATACAGATAAATGTTCTCACAAGACCCAACTGGACCACAAGTTGTTCAAGTCGAGTTTCCTAGAAATACTTTTGAGATTCAGGCACATGTGACTGAGTGAGGACATGCTTCTCAACAAAATGCTAAACAGGAGTGAGGTAACAAAATAAGCAAGACAGGATGTGGTTCAGGTCAAGTCTAGTCATGTTCAGATCCAGTATTGTCCCACCTTAAGGCAAGGAGACATGGGTTTGTACCCTTTATCAGTCAATTGTCTGCCGACAATGTAAACTCCAGGATTCCCTGGGCTAGGGAGCAGACAGTTCCCCAGAGAAGGTCCGTGGCATTAATCATTAGTCTCAGCACTCAAAGCAGCAAGGAGCATATATAAACATGCTGAAGATGGGATCTGGACCCTCTGCTCAGGACATCTACTGCCAGAGCTTAGATGAAAAAAGAGAAACAAAGCCGATGTAATCATGGACTTGGGCACAGGAGAAGGCAGGAGGCAAAGACTGAACTAGGTTTTCTTCTTCTCATTAAGAGATCACTAAAGGATAAAGTGAAAAAAAGTACCAGGAAGAGGGGAATATTGTTACAAAAAAAAAAAAAAAAAACTTAGTAAATTCTGAAAAGAGGTCATCACTCATGTTTTGGTAAATTTTAAAATGTAAACAGAATTTAATTCTGTCACTGACTGGATTAGTTTTTTTGTTTGCTTTTTTTAGAAGTTAAAACCCAAGAACACTACAGATTGATGTATTATACACCTTCTATCATCTATTTTGCAAGAATAACCTTGAAAAACAACCTAGGGGAACATTTGTGTAGTTAGGAGTGACAAGACATCCCCCTGTTTCTTTTCCCCAGGACTCTACCAGAGAGAAGAGAACAGGTCTGCGATTTACTGTCTTCACACTTGTGGATGCGCAATAATCCTTCCTGATTAATGTGACATCATAAAGCACCACCTAGGAAGAACACCTCAGCCCCACTAAAACCTCCTGAGAAATATTTTTTCTAGAAATATCCCACTCCTTTCAGACTCTGTGCTTTTCAGAATGGTGTCAACTTATAACAGCTTCTTGACATTAATTATCATGCCATCCCGTAAGTTTAGCTCTCTGAAAAGCAGCCTGAAGCTGTCAGGGAGGGTCACATATTTTAATATCCACTCACCTTGACACTAAAGTAATTCAAAAGATACTCACTTTCAGCTCCTCATTCCTTTTCAAACATTAGGAGGCGAGCGACCCACCATCCAATCCACAAATCTTGATTAATTCCTTCCACTTAGCATGTCCCAATTTCTGCTAAGGTATGTGGTCTACAGATTGACAGCCTCATTAAGAGCTTATTCAAGTGCTTGATGATATAGCTTTGGAAGTTTCTTGAGCCTTCAGAGTCAGAGGAGTAGAAAGTCCTCCCTCCCCCTGCCCATTGCAGCACAATAGCATATCTAATACCCAGAAGCAAAGAGATTTCAGATTTGAGGACAGTCACTTCTTAGCCCTCCCCCCACCCCCAACACATACACAAGTTCTAGAAACAGCAGTTTTTGCCCTTAAGCTTCCATTTCTTGATGTCTGCCCAGTGTTCCCTTTACACCTGGGCTTCTGAGAGCTGGGTAGAAGAGGAGAATTCCAAGGATAGACCCATGAAAGGACTGTGTACTCAGAATCTTTATCCAGAACCATTTCCCAAGGATGCACCTATTAGTCAAAGCCAGAGAGCAAAGACAGAAGATAAATGTAATTTAACTGTATAAATTTCCAAATAGGGTAAAAGAGAACAGAGGCCTCTAAGACAAGCACAATATTCCTATTTACAAAACATATATATATCCCACTGACAAGTTTCCTTCTTAGTAGGTGCCAGAAAATGACAGCAATATTAAGGAAATAATGGCCTTAAATGCCACATTAGACCAGTTTGACATAATAGACATTTATAGTACATACATTCCATCCCCAAATTGCAGATTACACATTTTCCTCAAGTGAACATGGAGCATTTTCGAGGATAGATCACATACTAGGCCACTAAAAAAAAAAGCCTCAATAAATTCAAGAAGATTGAAGTTATATCAAGTATATTTTCAAAACACAACAGCATGAAACTAGAAATCAAATATAGAAAGGAAACTGGAGAAAACCCCACAAATTTGTTGAGATTAAACAATATGCTTCTAAACAACCCATGGGTCAAACAGGAAATAAAAAAAAAACTATCTTGAGACAAATGACAATAAAACAGAACCTTACAAAATTTATAAGATGCAGCAAAAGCAGTTATAAGAGGAAAGTTTATAGCAACCCAGGACCACCTCAAGAAGCAAGAAAAATCCCAAATAAACAATCCAAATTTATACTTAAAGTAACTATAAAAAGAAGAACAAACAAAACCCAAAGTAAGTAGAAGGAAATAATAAAAATCAGAGCAGAAATAAACAAAATAGTAAATAGAAAAACAGTAGAAAAGATCAACAAAACTAAGAGCTAGTTTGTTGAAAGGGTAAGTAAAATTGACAAGTCTCTAGCTCATCAAGCAAAAAGAGAGAGAGAACACAAAATCAGAAAGGAAAGAGGAGAGATTACATCTGGCATCACAGAAATACAAAAAATCATTAAAGAATACTATGAATAATTATATGCCATCAAATCGGACAATCTAGAAGTGGATAAATTTCTAGAAACATAGAAACTTCAAAGATGAAATCAAGAATAAATAGAGAATCTGAGCAGACCAATTACTAGCAATGAAATTGACGCAGAAATCAATAAACAAAACAACAAACAAAAGCCCAGGACCAGATGGCTTCGCAGTTGAATTCTACCAAACACTTAAAGAAGAATTAATACTTATCCTTCTCAAACTACTCCAAAAAGTTAAAGAGAAAGGAACACTTTCAAACTCATTCTATGAGGCCAGCATTACCCTGATACCAAAACCAAACAAAAAACACTAAAATAAATAAATACATACATAAATAAAAAGGGGAGAGAGAGAGAGAGAGAGAGAATTACATGCCAATATCCCTGATGAACACAGAAGTCAAAATTCTCAACAAAATAGTAGCAAACTGAAATCAACAGTACATTAAAAGGATTATAAACCATAATCTAGTGGGATTTAATTGTTCAACATCCACAAAACAATTAATGTGATTCATCACATCCACAAAACCAAGGATAAAAAATCATATGATTAGCTAAACAGATGCAGAAAAAGCATTTGAAAAATCAGCATCCATTTATGATAAAAACTTTCAACAAAATGTGTATAGAAGAAACTTATCTCAGTATGATAAAGCTGTATATGATAAGCCCACAGCTAACATCATACTCAATGGTAAAAAGGTGAAAGCTTTCCCTCTAAGATCAGGAACAAGACAACAATGCCCACTCTCACTACTATTATTCAAAATAATTTTGGAAGTCCTAGCCATAGCAATCAGACAAGAAAAAGGAATAAAAGGCATCCAAATTGGAAAGGAAGAAATAAAACTGTCACTATTTGCAGATGACATGATACTATATACTAGAAAACCCTAAAGAATCCACTAAAAAATTAATAGAATTAATGAAATAATTTAATAAAGCAACAGGATACAAAATTACTATAGAGAAATTCATCATGTCCCTATATATTCATAATGAACAATTAGAAGGAGAAATTAAGAAAACAATCCTATTTACAATTGCATCAAAAATAATAAAATATCTAGGAATAAATTTAACCAAAAAGGTGAAAGATCTGTACTCTGAAAACTATGACATTGAAGAAAGAAATTGAAGAGGACACAAATCAATGAAAGGATATACTGTGCTCATGGCTTGGAATGATTAACACCATTAAAATGACCATACTACCCAAAACAATCTACAGATTCAATGCAATTCCATTCAAAATACCAATGACATTCTTCTCAGAACTAGAACAGCTAATCCTAAAACTTATATGGAACCACAACAGACCATAGCCAAGCAACTTTGACACAGAACAAAGTTAGAGGTATCAAGCTCTCTGATTTCAAACTATACTATGAAGCTATAATAATCAAAACAGTATGGTACTGGCACAAAAGGAAACACATAGATTGATGGAACAGAAGAGAGAGCCCAGAAATAAACCCTCAGTTAGATGGTCCTAAGAAAGCAAGAATATACGACAGTCTCTTCAACACATGGTGTTGGGAAAACCGGAAAGATACATGCAAAAAAATTGAAACCAGACCACTCTGTTACACCATACACAAAACTAAACTCAAAATGGATTAAATACTTAAATGTAAGGCCTGAAACCATAAAACTCCTAGAAGAAAGCATAGGCAGTAAACTATTTAACATTGGTTTGAGTAATACCTTTTTGGATATGCCCCCTTAAGCAAGGGAAACAAAAGTAAAAATAAACAAATGAGCTTTATCAAATTAAAAACTTTCTTCATAGTGAAAGAAACCATCAACAAAACAAAAAGAGAACCTACTGAATGGGAGAATATATTTGTAAATGATATATTCAATAAGGAATGATATCCAAAATATATAAGGAACTCATACAACTCAAAAATAAATAAACAATCTGATTAAAAAATGGGCAGAAGGCATGAAACGACATTTCTCCAAAGATGATATACAGATAGCCAGACATATGAAAAGATGTTCAACATCACTAATCAGTAAAATGTAAATCAAAACCACAATGAGATAACACCTCACATCAGTCAGAATGGCTATTACCAAAATGGCTGTTACGATCCTTTGGTGATCATTTGCATAACAAAAGACATCTTTATCACTCTCAACATTTGAGAAATTCCAAGGGTTTCCTGAGCTGTGAGCCAGGAATTGCAGACAAAGACCAAATACATATGAGAAATATATTTTGGTCATCTGAAGGAACATAAGCGTGTGTGTTTGTGTGCGTGTGTGTATGTATTTCTTATAAATCACAATATCGCAACTACTATGCTGAACATTTCCTCATGAGAGTGACAAGGAGGACCTTGAGTTGAAGAAAATGACTGGAACTGGTCTTTGATCGGGGCATTGAGAGGTTATGTGAAAACAAGAATCATGGACATATGAAATGCCTGGAGCCACCTCAGTAGGACAGCCACTTTAATAAAAGGCAAAAAAAAAAAAAAAAAAAAAAAAAAAAAAGGAAAGGAAGAAAGAAAACTCATGCATGGTTCAATTCCATATAGCACTTTAGTGCCTACAAAGTATTTTTTAGAAAAGATTGGGAGCATTAGCTGTTCTTTCTTACTGTGGTAAAATAGAAATACCATAAAATTTCCTATTTGATCATTTTAAAATACACAATGGAATGGAATTAAGCGCATTCACAATATTGTAAAATCACCAAGTTCCAGAAGTTTTTGGGCACCCCAAATGGAAACTGTGTCTTCACTGAGCAATCTCTGTCCATTTCCCCTTCCTCCAACTCCTGAAAACCCCTACCGTCTAGCCCTATGGATTTGCCTATTCTGGATATTTCATCTAAATGAGATCATAGAATATATGGCTTTTTGTTTCCGGCTTCTTTCTTTCAGAATGTTTTCAAAGTTCATCCATGTTGTATCATATATTAGTACTTCGTTCCTTTTCATGGCTGAGTCATATTCCATTATATGGTTGTACCACCTTTTATTTACCTTTGTTCTACTTGATGGACATTTGGGTTGTTTCTAGCTTTTTACTATTGTGAATAGTGTTTCTATGAAGACTTATGAACAAATTTTGTTTAAACACCTATTTTCAATTATTTGGGGTATACACTTAGGAATGGAATTGCTGGGTCATATGGTAATTCCATGTTTAACCTACTGAGGAGTTTACAAAGCTTTTTAACATAATTATATTTAACCTTCCCAGCATCCCTGAGCTATGTATTATTATCCTCATTTTACAGATAAAGCTTAAAATTGTTAAGTGAATTGCCAAACTGAGCTTGATTCACCAGCCTACAGTAAGCACTTTACAAGACCACAGTGAAAAGCAAAGTGAAACAGATTTATTTCTGGATATATTTTTCATCCACCTTAAAAATAAGATGAATTTCAAAGGATATTTATATACTCTATTTCATTTCAAATTAACGACAACCTGGGGGATAAGGTAGAGGAAGTATTTATTATCCCTGGTTTTCAGATGAGGAAAATTAGGATCGAAGAAGTTAAAGTGACATACCCAAAGTAAAAAAAAAGAAAAAAAATTAAAGAAAGAAAATAAAAAAATAAATAAGGTGATTCTTAAAGTAAAACATTCCATAATAGTGATAAAATACCACAGACTTCATGATAAATGAAGTCCTTCCTAGCTTCTCCATTCTCTTGTATGATCCATTAATTTAATATTTAGATCACTGGTTTTATTAGCTTGAAGGAGCTGGCACTGTAAGAAAATAAAAACACTCTAAAAAAAGGTAGACAGATTTGTTGCACATTTACATTCACAAAAGTAACTCTCTGAACCAAGACATAGAAGCGGTGGTGTGAGTAGCTACGTTGGGATGTACAAAATGTCACAAAGTGACCAATGTAAAGTAATGGGTGATAGAGGAGAGAAGTAGAGATATCAGAGCTATAGCCAAGAGAACTTCCACTCAGGCCTTCATGCAGCACACAGTTCTGTGGTGAAAAGGTCCTGAGAAACTTTCGAATCCTGCCATTTTAACATCTGTATATCTTTAGTGGTCCGGCTCAAATCCATCCATTTCTAAAAACTGTCTTCTTCCACAGGGTCACAGTGGTGGGCAAATTGGGGGATTTAGAGGTCACGTTTGTACTTTGGAAGCACTGGTCTCAAATGACTGGAACTGGGGCAGCCTAGGCCAATCAAATTCTCTTTAATAAAAATTTTGGAAATAGAATTCAGAAAGTAGTTCATCTCTGTGTATAGTCAAGACCATAATGTGAAAACAGGGCTGTGGAGCAGGTGTATTCTGACTTGAGGATAAAGGAGCAGCTGAAAAAAAAAAAAAAAAATCCACAGAGAGAGTGGAATGAAGCAGTGGCACAAAAATAAAAAGGAAATAAGAGAGCACTTCTTATTTCAAGGTTCAGTCCCTTCCTGAAGACCTAGTATTCTGTGACAACCACTGCCTATACTTCTGTCATAAATCCCATTTGGTTTAAGTTATGTGGCAGACTAGCCAGCTGTTTACCAAGCCATTCCCCTTCATTCTGAACACAGTCAAACTACATTCCCCACTTCCTCTGCAGTTAGTTTTTGCCATGTGACTGAGCACTGACCAATAGAATGTGAGAGGAAGCAATATTCTCTACTTTCAGGCTAGGCAATAAAAACCTTCCTGATGATTCTCTACTAGCATTCTTTGCTCAATGGCCAGCTAGGTGTCAACATCCAGAGCAGTGGCGAAAGCTACATGTTAAACACATCAGAGCCTCCTTAGCCTAAATTCCTGTGAGAACGCTTGGAGCAATTGTCCCACCCTCACCATGTAGGCTTTAATAATCGCAAGAAATAAATTTCTCTTGTGTTAAGATTTCACAGATATTTCAGGCTTTATGTGATACAACATGAACCTTTATATGATCTAATATAAGATAGTTTCAGTATGTGTTGTTTTTTTTAACCTGACATTGAAGAGTCTTAAAACATAACACCTCCAGCAGCATCTCTTCTTATTCAGTTGCTGCTTGTTGAAAAGGCTGAGGACCTTGAGCCAAACCCCTCATGTGCCAGGCTCTGGAGCTGGCAGCAGAGGGCTGAGGATGTAAGGGAATCAATCTCCAGATGCTGAACAAGGCTACCTCAGGAGACATCCCACATCCAAACACATTGCCTGTTTTGACAGATATACTTTGAATGCTCTACCAGTTCTGAGAGTAATCGGCCACCCTCTCAGTGTTCATATGGCTGTGCAAGCTAAAAGCAAAAGCCTTTCATGTAGAAACTTTGTGTTTCTATTCAAGTCAGTACTGAAACATGTTTCCTTTCCAAATGATTCAGGCAGATTTCCAAGATGGCCCAATAACACCCTGTTCAATTACTGGAGTTCTAGCAAGGAAGGGACTGACAAAAGAAAATGACTTTATCAAACAGCTATATTGATGGCTGCTATGCCTTTAAGCATTCTGAAAGACAGGCTTGAAAACAACAGTTCTATATGTGCAATATATGAATTTCCAGTTCTCCCCATATAAGCAGTAACTCCTGTGTAACAGCAAATCTAATGGAGCCATGAGGGCTATTAACAGGACATATAAGGCAGATCTTCTTGACATTATTTTACAAACCTAATTGGGCTGTCTGGTCAATAAAATGTCTCTAGAAAAGATGCATTAAATGCAACAGAGGTCATTTCAAGCCCAAGTGGTTGCTTTAAATGGCATATAGTTTTTGTAATATTTAAACCAATGGTCCTCACTGTCTATAACACATACGAGATTGAAGGTGCGAGAACTTAAATTCAGGGGGAACAATGAAACTGTCTCACCTTACGGTTATTTTATCAATCTTTCACGAGCAGGAGAAACCTCCAAAATGTGGGGAAATATTAGGACCTCACTTTGGGATCTGTTTTTTAGCAGCGGTGCCAAGGCCTTAGGACATTCTGAGTACATAAAATTGACCACCAGCCTCTCAACTGCAGCCTTTTTCCCCAAATCTTCTGATCTCCCACTTTACCGAAAACATACTATTTTGCTTTTGCCTTAAAAAAAAAATCACAATTTGATAAGCTAAATATATGAAAGAACACAAAATTACATAGAATGTGGCCATCCCACTTTGTGCAAGAGTCCAGGTCCTTGGGGACACATAGTGGTAGGAGTGGGTGTAATTTCCTCAGAACCTTTTCTTATATCTCATCATTGGGGTCCACAAAAGGAGAGTGAATAAGATGGAAGAAGCACTCAGCAGAACTATATTCAATTTCTTCAGTTTCCTACTTTAATACTGCACCATAGAGACACAAATAATCTCATATAATTATCTCATTTAATATTTATAAATGAGACGATGAAATAAGAACTGTAATTCTTGGTTTACAGATTTGAAGATTAGACTGGAGAAGGACATAAAAAAGGTCAACCATCCAATAAGTGGCACAAAGAAAGATTTTTGATTTTAAGAAGAGGGTTCATTCTGTTGCTTCATAAACTCTTCCTGATGCCCATGCCAGTTGATCTAACATCATCCCCCCCGCACCCACAGGACTTTAACACTAGGAGAATATCATTGGCATTCATTACAGCTTTATAGACAAAATATAAATATGACACTAAGGATATATATATAGTATAATTTACAGCTGATTCTACAGCCCCATCCAAAGATTATTGATTAAGAGTAATCAACTGCATTCAATCAACACAAAAAAGAGGACCCACTCTCTGCCAAAATCCTGATTCCTACTTGCCACCTGCTTGTGATGAACACAAAAAATGTATGCTCACTGAATTTCCTGGATAACAAAACAGTGTTGATGGTTAACAGGTTAGTTACATGGCAAAACCAGAGTATATACAGCATTCAAATATGTATATGTGTGTGTGTGTGTGTGTGTGTGTGTGTGTGTGTATATATATATATATATATATATATATATATATATATATATATGTCACCAAAGGAAACAAAAACACTAACTTGAAAATATATTTGTACTCCATGTTCACTGAAGCATTATTTACAATAGCCAAGAGATGGAAATAACCTAAATATCCATCAGTGGATGAATGGGTAAGAAAAATGTGATGTGATTTTATATATATATGCAATGGAATACTATTTAGCCATAAAAAAGAAGGAAATCCTGTCAATTGTGACATTATGGATGGAAGTTGAGGTTATGATGCTAAATGAAATAAGTGAGACAGAAATTTAATAGTGTAGTATTTCACTTACATGTGGAATCTAAAAATAACAAATTTTTAGATACAAAGAACAGATTGATGGTTGCCTGAGACAAGGTGTAGGGGGTGGGTGAAATGCATGAAGGAGGTCTAAGATACAAACTTTCAGTTATAAGGTAAACAAGTTCTGGGGGTGTAATGTACAGTATGGTGGTTACAGTTAACAATACTATATTGTGTATTTGAAAGATGCTAAAATTTCTCATAACAAGAAAAAATGTAACTATGTGACGTCATGGATGTTAAAACTTATCACAATAAGTTCTATATATCAGGGGTGCCATTAAAAAATGTATACTCATGACTTGTACTAATATTTTGTTATCAGTATATATTGAGTATTACAATTTCAATACAGTTTTTTCCTTTCTTAAAATGTGTATAAATGATCATATATATATATGATCACCATGTATATATAAAGTCACCATGTTATATACCTTAAATTAATACACTATATATGTCAATCATATCTTGATAAAACTGGAGGGGAAGAAATACAAGACAATTGAAATTGACTAACTAGTACTGAAATGATAAACATTGCAGCACAAAGGTGTTGGTTTGACTAACTATAAAGGAATGTCTAAGAGTTACAGCTATTCAGAAATGGAATGGGATGCCTTAGGGTGGTTTACTCTTTGTAACCAAATTTGTTCAACCAGAGTGATTGGTTCTACTGTTGATGAGATGTGAAGTAGGAAGCCCATTTTTCAGGCCTTCCAAAGCTTTTGGGTTCTTCCTTTCTCTGAAATAGACATTTATTTGATTTATTTGATTACAATGACATGAAAATTATTAGACAAAAAAAGATGGAGAATTCACATAGTATTTACCCTCTAAAATTCAATACCAAATAGATCTATATTTAGCCTGTCCTACTTTGGTCCTTTGTGGGACTCTTACGTGCTCTGAACTTGTGTGAGTCCCACAGCATGTGTATTCCCTCCAGAACCGGGCAGATGGGAGAGTCATCATAACTTGTTAGTCCCATCAGTTCCCCCAGAAAGTGAAAACAAAGTGTTACATAGTTCTACTAAGACATAACAAGCCCCATTTGGGAATTTTCCCAAACTTCCCCCAGAATTGTTCTTTCTCCGTCTTAAAGAAGAAGGACAATTAGCAATATTTGTTTAGTACCAGGCAATATGCTTACAGCAAATAGGTTTGTGAAGACCAATTTCATTCATTTCATTTATTCACCTCATTCATAACAATACTTTGAGATCACTTCAGTACGTCCATTTGACAAATGAAAAAATGTGAGACCCAGAGAGTTTAAGTCAAATGCACAAAGTCACACCACAAGTAATTACAAAAGCCAGAATTCGGACCTAGTTGTTTTTCTCCTCTCTCTCTCTCTCTCTCTCTCTCTTGCTCTTTTAAGAGAAGTAAGCCTATTTCCTTGTTTGACAAATAAAGCTGGCTATACTGGTTACAAGACCTAGATTTATATGGCCTGAACACTTAGGTCCACTTTCCCATTCCATGATTTCTCTCCTGTGAAGATCTTTGCTCAACTCTAGACCAAACGCTTTTAAACCACTTCACACAAACTGTTAGCTATCCTACTATTAAATCATACTAAGTAATAATGTTTTTGACCTTTCCTGAAAAACATCTTAAAACCCTTAAGTGTTTTAGTGTTTTCAATGAACTTCCATATAAACTGCAGTATGTGCCCTGAAAGCACATAAAATGAGGGCTAAATCTTGTCAGAGACTTTACTCCTATTTCATCTTCACCTGATCCCATGAAGAGAAGGGACAGAATAAAATCTGGAAGATGAAAACCTGAGGAATTGAGGTAGCGTTTTGGTGCAGTGGGAATGAGAGCAAGACATATTTTAGAAATAGAACATCTGCATATTCTGCTGAAGTTAAAATGAATGCCTCTTGTGCAGCTAGTACGTCAGGAGCTCCTACATTCTCCTCATGGGGGAGATGGTGCCAGATCAATGATCTAGCATCAGAGCAGCTGGTAATAGAACAGACTTCAGAGCAAGGCTCACCGTCAGACCAGACTCACAGCTGGTTTTGAACATAAGACTTCTGTTCTTATGCTGGCTGAAGACTCATGAATTTAACAGAACTAGTGCTGGGAACTGAGAACCAGAAATAAAAAGGAATGGGGAATATGCAGCATTCAGTAATAATGTCTTGATGATATTCAGGGGAGAATTTTTGATACTCTCAACTAAGACATTGGGGGGGGGGGATGAACATTGGCTTCTGTCTCATACTTTATGCAAAAGTTAATTTAAGAAACTATGATGTTTTTAGAAGGAAACATAGAATATTTTGTGGAAAATAAAAAAATTTTCTTGGATAGAACACCAAAAGTACAAAACATAAAAGCAGAATCTATAGATTCAGAATGATGTGTGTTCTTGCCAATACAATGTCTAACTGAAACTGTCCTCTTCTTCATGAAATACCTTTTGTTCTTTTTTGACACACAAGCCCCCTTCACACACACACACACACACACAGTAATGTCTCCTTTCTATCACTTCCTGTTGCAATTATTGTCTGAATTAATTTAAAATTATCACACAGTGCTATCATATTTATTGTGTACAGTTATTTGTTGGCAGCCAACAGTAGTGTACTGGTAAATGTTTAGCAACCAGCTCTCTGGGGAGGAAAAAAAAAACCTTGATAGGCAACATTTGCCAATTTCTGTGGTGTAAATACCCTAGCATGACCTATTTCAAGCTAGCAACATGAAGTTATTAGATGTGGAGTTTGGAAGAGATCCCTACAACTGGAATGCACGCAGCCCGCATAAGCTGGGTTTAGCACATCTCTGGTTGCCTGTCTTACCATTGAGTCTATAATCCCTGGTAGTATAATTGAATTTAACATAACGTGTTTCCCCGAAAATAAGACCTAGCTGGATAATCAGCTCTAATGTGTCTTTTGGAGCAAAAATTAATATAAGACCAGTATGATATGATATGATATTATTACATTATATTATAAAGACCCGGTCTTATAGAAAAATAAGACCGGTCTATATAATATAATATAATATAATATAATATAATATAATATAATATAATATAATATAATATAATATAATATAATATAATATAATATATTTTAGGAGTAAAGGGGCAGTCCTTTTTCTAGATCATGGGAATAGTTTCACAACTCTGCATTTCTCCAAACTCATAGATTTGTAAATCAAAAAGAATGAAGTTTATTGCACATAAGTTAAAAAATAAATTGGTTGAAGTTCGCCCGAAAAAAGACCAGCAGCTGTATATTTGAGAACAAGTTTGAGAAGCTGGCATGAACACGTCTATAGCAGTTGTTTTCCTACATTAGTCTCAATTACATTCAGTCAGGCTTTCACATCCAACTCCCTTTCTTTTCTTTAAACCATTATTTCTCAAAAAACTAAACAATGGTATAAGAAAACGTGCTAAACTAAAAATCCAGAGTGTCAAGAGGCAAGTCCCTGAAGGACCCAACATCTCTTGAAGCTCAGCCAACAACAGCTCACTACTCCTTTAAAAACACAAGGTTTAACCAAACTCTGACCCTAAGTTGTTGCCTGAGTTTCCGTCCCTATTATGCCCTTATTAATTTTTAAAAGGCAAGCATTTCAACAGTTACATTAAATTTAAAGCAAGCAAAAAAAAATCTCTTTTGGTTTTAAGATTTCTCAACTATGACCCTACATGCATCACCAGAGAAAAACACTAGCTCTGTCTTTAAAAAAAGAAAAAGAGCTGTATGATAAAAATGGATACAATAAGGGGTGGACACAGAGGATGGCTTATTTCTAGGAAAAGTAGATAGATGCTTAGAGTGTTAGTGGGTGACCTCAGGCTTGAGGAGGGCAGCCTCTTTCTTCCTCATGATCCAACTTTATCTCACATTATTCTACAAGAGTACAGTGCCTCATTTCCTTCACAGTACAGGTCACAACTAGACAACAACAGAGGAAGAAAAGAAAAACAAAGAGGAAAAGAGCAATTTTTCCAGCTTCTCAGAAATGGAGCTCAGTATTTCTATAACATCTTAGTGAAAATAGGAGACACCCAAGTCTAATGTTTTTTTTCATGAGTTCCTAATTTCTACTGCATGGAAAGCTTTTCATATGACTTATGTCATGAGCCAAAGAAATAAAAGCAATGTCTGTCTTTATTCTCATATCACGTGACTAAAGAATCTGAAATCCAAGCTGCTTTAAGAATGATCCAAATCTGGGCCATCTTAAGGTAAGTGGGGGGTTAAGATTATGTCTCTACTAATTATTAGCTTAAAAATCCAAAACAGGATTCCCTGCTCTAAATGAGTCATTCTGAGACCTCCAAATAGAGCTCACTTCCCACTAATTCTATAAACAAGATTTTACTTCTTCTTCCTCCCTACCCTATCAGTCTCTGTTCTTTCCCTCTAAGAAAACAAACTAGCAAATAAACAAAAAATTCATCTCCTCTCAAGATTTCTTTGCTAATTCATACCTACCATAACACTCTACTCATCACCTCCAGAGTTTTATAGACAACTTGTTTTTATGGTCATCTGGGAAACTGTAGGTCATGTAACTGATATTTCTAAATTAATTCTTTCATTAAACAATTATTAAAATCGTTTCTGTGTTATACCATGGGAAAAACAACAACAAACAAAAAGAACCTATGCAAAAGAATATGCAACCAATAGTGAATCTTACTATTTTAAGAAGAAATAAATTTGGGTATCATTTTAACTTTTTGAGAAGAATATGTCAGGGAGAAAAAACTTTTGCTCTACTCTCTTATGTTCACTGTCATGAGATTTGTGAATTAGACTAACAAAACACAGATTAGTAGGAGAAAAGACACACATTTTTTATTAATGTCTTACACGTACAGGAATTCACAGAAAAGAAGTCAAACTCAAAAAAGTGGCTAGACTGGGAAGCTTATACAGTTGACCCTTGAACAACACAGGTTTGAACTGTACAGGTACACTCACATGCAGATGATTTTCATCTTATAAACAGATGACATAAACTTGTGGTATCGATAAATACAGCACAGTACTGTAATATGTTTTCTCTTCCTTATGATTTTCTTAATAACATTTTCTTTTCTCTAGCTTACTTGATTGTAAGAATAGAGTATTTAATACATATAATATACAAATATGTGTTTTTCGACTATTTATGTTACCAATAAGATTTCCAGTCAACAGTAGGCTATTAGTAGTTAAGTTTTGGGGGAATCAAAAGTTACACAGGTTTTTTTGAGTGCACAGGAGTCCAGCATCCCTAATTGTCATTGTTTAAGGGTCAACTGTATAACATTCTAACAAAGGAAAAGGGTTTTGGGCTTCAAAGGATGACAAATTGTAAGGAAGTGACTAGAAAATATATGAGGGAAACTAGTGGAAGATAGGGTTATTTTAGTAACGTTTACCTATGCAGACTCATCTCTGTGTGACTGTCCATCTCTGGTGATGAGTCTCTCTTCTTTCTGGTACAGGGGACAAAAGGGAATTTTCGCAAAGGGAAATGTATGCCCTGCATTTAGGCAGAAAAGGGGATGGCAGAGAAATTTTCCTGCATCTGTTGATTCTCAGTGGCCTTCAGTTCAAATAATCCACATGCCAAAGTGGTATATTTGGAAGTGGCATATCTCGATGCCCTTCAAAAATCTTTCCAAAATATACTATACCTATATAAAACATAATTTAAATCTTTTACAAAAAACACGTCATCAATAGAACATCAATTAATGTATTTCATGATAATATAGGTTAGCTCTAATTACTTCTTCCTTTGCATAGAAATCATATTGGAAAACAGAAAGAATATAGGATTCACAGTCTTGCAGATTTGAGTAGCATTCCGGTATTCTGAAACTTCATGTAGCTGTGTGACTGTGACCATGTTTCTTACCTGCTCTGAGGTTGGTGTTTTAATCTGAAAAGCAGTGCAAAATATTTTTCTTCCAAGAATGATTATTAAGACCATATACCATATTTTGCCGTGTATAAGGCACTCCCGTGTATAATGTGCACCCATGCTTTTGGGCCAAACTTTCAGGGGGAAAGAAAAATCTTTCATTTTAATTTTTTAATTCAAATTTTTATTGTTTACACTTAAGTACTTGCTTTTTGTACTATAAAGGAATTTTAGCATTTATTTTTTAACAATCACGGTACAAGAAATTTTATGTATCGGTAACTAATTTACAATACTTATGCATCATAGACGGCCAAGAACTCTTCATTGTTGTAAGCTCATCTTAAGTTCAAAAAAAGTGATCATCATATTCCAGGGTATTATTTTGCATATGGATATTGTTATTGATTTCTAGAGTTACACTTTTAACTCATAAGCATAAATAAAAGAATTAAAAACATTTATATAGATACAGAATTAGTACTCCCAGTTTATAATGCACATCATTATTTGTCTCCCACAAATGTGGGCAAAAAAGTGTACATTATACATGGCAAAATATGGTAGTAAATGCTTATGTCATAAAAAATGATGAGTAGAGAACATGACATTTCGATTGATTAGGTCTTAGTCACATGATCCACTCCAGTGCTGGGCCTCTTAAAAAAAATAAATAGGCTATCGATAAAAACAGAAAGTACTGTTGTAAGGTTACAGATACTTCTGAAGCATTTAGTTATTTGTTTTTATATCATATGGCCCTAGAATTTTCTTCTCAGTTTGCTTTTGGTATTTACTTTTTAATGATTTCGTATTTCCTCTTTCACTGCCCAGGTATCAGCTGTTTGCTTGCGTGTTGTGGGTGGTAGTTTATATTCTTTGTCTCAGGCCTTCACCAGAGGATATGCATACGTAGCCTTACCATGGCCTCATGGTGGAGAAAGGACTCCCCCAGCCCTTGACTTTCAGTGTCATGCTTTGCTTTGGCCAATAGGCTATTAACAGATGTGTTGCAAGCAGAAGTTTGAAATACACTTGTGTCACTGAGCATGCGCACTTGCACTCCAGTCCTTCCCATCAAACGAAAAGGATACAGGTCGCCACTAGTCCAGTGAGAATAAGAGAAACAAGGAGCAAACCTTTACCCAACATGCAGCTGGGAGCCAAACCCACTTAGGTCAGCTGAACCCAAACCAATATACAGACGTATGAGTGAAAAACAAATCCTTATTTTTAGAAGTCACTGGATTTGGGGTTGTTTTAAGTCTTTGTTGAGTCAGTAGCTAATAAAGACAGTGCCCTCAAATCTTTAGATTTTTATCTCATTGGATGATTATAAACTTCTCAAGAACAAGAAATTCTCACTACTATCAATACGACAGCCTCTCAGGGTCCTGACAATATACCTAGTCTAATACCGTCTTCTTGTTTAATGATTCTAATGCTGGATATATGCAATCATCTTAAAATTGTGTGAAGCATAAGGATTAAACAGGTCATAAGAGATAGCCTGAAGCCGAGCTGTTCAACAGAAGTATTATGTAAGCTAAATACGGAATTCTAACTTTTCTATTAGTCACTTAAAAAGTAAAAGAAAGTTGAAATTAATTTTAATGATGTATTTAAGTCAATATATCTAAAAATATTATCATTTCAAAATATAATCAATATAAAACTTTTAATGAGATATTTTATTCATTTTCCCATACTCAGTCTTCGAAATGGTGTGTATTTTACACTACAGCACTTTCAGACCAGCCAAATTTGAAGTACTCAACAGCCACATGTGGCAAGTAGCTATCATATTGTACAGCATGGGTCTGAAGGTTTTCATTAGAATGAAATGGCGAGGCTTTTGTACAGAGCTTTTCTGACAACTACTGCAACCATTCAAAGCCTTTTTCTTTTTTGGCTTATTTATGGATAGTTGGCTGATCTCCCTATGAATAGATGTTGGCAGCATTCTGTGTTCTAATCTCAAAGTTGCATTCATCTATGATTTTATCTACATTTTAATTTCCACTAATTTCATAGTTGTTCAAAAAAACAATTACCATATTATGGTTGTTCCTGTGAGTTTTGTTAAATACTACGTGAACAAAGAATAAAAGACTCCTTTCTTCAGACCTTCAGTTAAATGTCAACTCATCTCTAGGGTTTTTCTGGGTTTTCCTTATCCCACCACCCTCCCCAGACTTTTTCATTTGTTTCTATGTCCTGAAGAAAATTGTAAACTCCTCAAGGAATTAACTCCTTCATTCCTTTTGTTGTCAAACAGCCAGAAGTATTCTATCAAGCACTGGGGTTCTCAATGGCTCAATTGCATTCATGTACTGACTGACTGATGATGAATGATCATTTCTATAAGGTTCTCAATGAAGAAGTTCATGAGCATCATCTATTGTTATTCACACCTGGTAAATTCTGAATTAGGCTCAAAACATTATCAATAAAAGATCACGTGGCCCAAGAATCTCCTATGGGTGACACCTTAGTTTTCTCATTCCTAGCTAACTCCTTTAGCTAACACTGCATGCTGTCAGGAGAGTGCAAACGGAAGTCAGGCTCAGAAAGTTGCAAAACATAAGTGATTTTTAATATTCCATTTTAGTTTAATTTCAGAAGGCTCAAAACCTCATTTATTTCAGATTATTTTTAATATTTTGGCTCAGAAATTAATATTATGTTTTTATCCCCCCTTTCTTTTCTTGATACTGCTTTCCCTAACCAGCCTGCATTGGTTAAAACTCCGATTAGAGAATAAAAACATAGCTAAATTACTTTCAATATGGCTAAAACCAGACTATCTTCATAATAAAACTCCTTTTGTTAATGAATTTAAAATAATCTCAATAATGATTTTTCTATTGAAACTGATAACACCGTTGGAATTATAATGATATCATATTTGTTTCACTCAAGGAGCAAACTAATTTTTGATAATGATTTACACTTCCTCCAGATTTAGCATAGGTTTATGAATAATTTTTAATAAGCAGGTTCTCCATAGAACATAATATTATAGCATAAAATATCTGTGCCATGGTAAGGTTGTGGGATGAATTTCTACAGTGTAAGAGGGTCAATCCAAATGTTCATAAAATAAAAATTTTGAGTTTGAAAAAACACACAGGATAAATCTATCAGAAATCATCCAGCAGAGCCACAATACGTTAAATAAATAAATAAATAAATAAATAAATAAATAAATAAATAAGTAAAATCACAGTGAGTAAGAAAGTAAATGAGGATGCTAGGATTTTTAAACTGTTATTCTTTGACTATTATTCTTTGACTATTAAATTATTATTCTTTTTAATTTTCATATATATTTTCACTGAACCATTTTTTACTCTATTTCTTGCATGATGATTTTCATATTTTATTTAGAGTTACAGTACTAGCAAGGAAGAAATTTAGAGTCAACAGGATATAAAGTGGTACTGAAAGGCCTGCAAATATTTGGCCTATTTTCAAGATTATTTTGCAATTTATTAATACATGTCTTCATTCACTCCGGTTTTTTGCATACACACACGCACACACACACACACACAATAGTCCTTCCTTATCTGCAAAAGATACATTCCAAGACCTCTAATGGATGCTGAAACTGTGGAGAGTAGTGAACCTTATATATATTATGTTTTTTTCCTATGCACATATACCTATTGTTAATAAATATATCTTATATTTTATGACAAAAGCCTATGCTTTTGAAGGTTGTAAATATATTTCTGGATTTGTCAGTAGAAGTGCTAATTGCTTGCTTTTGGTTGTCAGTAAAAATTAAGGTTCTGAAGGTTATGGATTCTAACAAGAAAGGAAATGGTGTGTGTTTTCAAGGAAGATACAAAGCATAGAAATACATTTTTGAAGGAACTGAAAGAAAGTAGTTTGTTCTAAAGATGGTTATTTCTGAATGAGAAGAGACAAATTAAGAGGGACTGGGAAAGTCGGAGGTGGTTTGTGAAAAGTCTTGAGAGAGTTTTACGTATAGTACAATTAATTAAGTAAATTTGAATATCAAAAGTAAACTAGCAGAGTTGAGTATTTTTCTCTCTCTGCTAGGCAGGAAAAATTTCTTAGACTATTGATCTGCTGCTGATATTGTAAAAGTTTTCTACTTAAAAATCAAAGATTACATGTGTCATCAAAATCATTTCTGTTTTATATTGTCCTAATCAGGTCCTTGGATATTGAAGAAAACTTAATCTTCACAATAATAAGAACTAAGTTTTGCTAATTATGTAAACTTCTGCATTCTAGGAATACTGGAGTTCATGTGCCCTTATATTATAGTAATTCTGACCCCTTGTTACATCTTAATGAAAAGGCACAGATCCTAGAGAAGGCCAGGGGATTTGTTACATCTTTTACAACCGAGACAGGAAAGATGAGAAAAGAAAGGAACAATGAGACTGGCCAGGGCCAGAGACAGGCCAGACTTTTTGCTGCAGTTAATAGACAGACTGATGCCACCTCAGGGCACCTGGAAACCCCAGAGGAGACACACCAGGGTGTACAAGCCCAGACCCCTGGAGTAAGGCGTGTCCTAGTCCTCCAAAGAACCTCTGCTGCCTGTGCAAAATAAAGGGCACTGGAGGAAGGATTGTGCCCTGCTCTGAATGGAGTGGGGACCAACTCCTTCCCTACAAATGGCTGTGATTGACTAATGGGCCTAAAGCTCCCAGTGACTCCCAAGCTATTCTCATCAGAGGGCAAAACAGCAGGTGACCCTTGATGTGGCAGGTAAACCTGTTAATTAGACATTTATTCTTTCTCAACTACTCATTGTGGAACTATTTCGTCTGAAACCTGCTCGGTTGTACAGATAAAGATAAACAGAGACCCTTGGAAAGGACTCTGGGAAAGTTTTGTCCGTAAACCTCTAAGACCAGCTCTAATTGCGGCCCATTGCTTTACGCTGATAGATTATGACCTCAATTCTGTTCAGCAGGCACTCAGGAAATTTAGGGATCAGCATCTCCTCCAAGCCAACCCCTCTGCACATTGCAACCCCCTAAAGTCAGGACCAAATATTGTTAGAAGCCTGGAGGGGGATGGTTGTCCCTGACAACCCAGCAAATCAGCAGTGGGTCCCCTTCCCTTGAATCAAACCTGTTTCATTTAAGTGTCCACAGGACTCCCCCAGAAGGAAGGCTATTGTAACTGTTCCTGAAGATCTTAAGTTCCTCTTCAAACAAGCAAGTCAATCTCCCAGGACTGATAAGTACTAATAACTAACCCAGACTCCTCGAGCTGCTCTTTATTACTGTTCTCTTAAGAGCTCTAGTTTTCCTCTTTACTTGCACCCCACCTGGTATCCCCTTTTGACTCTTAGGGATCGTAGTTATGGCCCCTTCTCTCACCTTTACTAGTTCCCCTCCTTATTATTCTTAGGTTACTTCTATCTGGACCATACCTCTTTAATCTTCTGGCTAAATTTGGTCTTCCAGAATCAAGTCCATTAAACTGCAGATAGCACTTAATGCAAGGCTTCCAGCCCCTCCCTGAGAATGATCCTGAAACGGCCCCAGCCCCAGAGACCAGAGCTCCAACTCCCAGTCTGGAGCCCCCACCTCAATCTAGTTTCTAGGCAGCCACCCAAATTTTCCTGGGCCCAGGTGTTCCACCACCTTTGACCGGCAATCCCATAGGTGGGGACAGCTCTACGTCCCTGCCCAGCTCTGAAGCAGTTACAGAAGATGGACCCTCATCCCAATTTCCAAAGGTTTTCATTGCTGATCAGAGATGGGGGAATGTTAAGACGGGATTGTAATGATGACACTAAATATTCTATTTTTGAGATTTGGATCGCTGGTGTAATTCAAATTACATAATAAGTATAATTTAGCTTTGGAATTTTTGAAAACTTCCTTTTCTTTGCCTTTTAATGATTCTGCTTCCTGTACATTTACTATGCAGTTTCAATGCTTCTATTGACTTCAGCCCAGTGCAGGCCCTGTGACTTGGGATCTGTAGGGGATACACTCTAGTGGCTCCAACTTAAATCTACACGACATATGCAAAGGTTGCGATAACCAGCTTTACTGCACCTGCCCCATCCCCAACTATAGGAAAACCTAAAACTTAAGACCAAACAAAGACTCAATGCAGTAGTTTGCAGTAGTCTGCAGTAGTTTCTAGCAGACTCTACTTTAATAAATCTTCTACATTTCTATCTGACTCGTGAATTCTTTCACAGCCCGTGAGCGAGTAGACACAACACCTATGATAAAGTTTAATTTATAAATTAGGTACAGTAATAAATTAACAAAAATAACTAAAAATAAAATAGAACAATTACAACAATATAGCGTAATAAAAGTTATGTGAATGGCTTTGGGGTCATTATTAAATAAAATAAGGGTTACTTGAACACAAGACTGCAATATCATGACAGTTGATCTGATAGTGGCTACTAAGTGACTAACGGGTGGATAGCATAGACAGCATCCAGCGAGGGATGGAATGGAACAGTGAGATTTCATCAGGCAACTCAGAACAGTGTCCAATTTAAAACTTATGAATTGTTCACTTCTGGGATTTTCCAGTGAATATTTTCAGACCACGGTTGACTGCAGACAACAGAAACCACAGACAGCAAAACTGCAGATAACAGGAAACTACTATACACACAAATTCTTCTGAACGTGGGATATAAATGAGATGTTTCCATGGCTTTAGAGAAGAAGAGTATTATTTCCTGGGGTAGAAGAGAAAGAGGGAAAGGATCCTGGAATGAAAAGTCAGGATGCACTTAAAGGAGGAAGTAGCATTTACTGTAGTGATAAGCAGTTAGATGTCCAGAAACAGAGGTTATAGGAAGAGAAGGTAAATACTCCTAGTTTACAAAAATATCTGCAACAGAGTATAAAGAGATATTTAATAGAAGAAAGTTATAACTTCATTTATTTATTATTCATATGTTGACTCATTCTCTAAAATTGTCTCTAAAATTCTAGAGGCAATTTAAATAAATACATATGAAATTAATAATACAAGAATTATGATTCATTTATCTAAAAAAAAAAGTTTGTCGAGCACCTCACGTGTGCCAGACTAGAAGAAAAAAAAAACGTTATCTGTGCTTTCATGGAGTTTACAATCTACTCTGAGAGAGTCACAATAGACAGGGAAATAAACACATAAACAAATAAATCTGCAATGCCCTGAAAAAAAACAAAGCAGGAAAAAAAAGAAGGGTAACTACTGAAGGGGATCAGAATATGCCATCCCAAAATATGCCACTTTTGCATATAGATTACTTTGAGCTAAAGACAATTGAGAATCAAGAGATACAGAAAGAAGCCTGCCTCAGCTTCCCTTATCTGAGTAAAATGAGAAATGAAAACTGCCATAAATACCCCGTCTCTGGAAAGTTTTATGGCCATAATACAGACGGAAAGTTGGCACTGGCACCAAGATGGACCTGCACAAACAAACCTTACTAAAATGACCCCTATCTTCCAATAGTTTCCCCCATATATTACCTTTCCCAAAGTTTGCCACCATTGAAAGCCTAAAACATTTTCCTTTGTCTTGTCACATCTCCACAATTTATCGTTCTTTGTTAAAAAATGGCATATAACCTCTCAAGCCTAGCTGCTTCTTTGGGTCTTCATTTCTTTTCTAAAAACACCCTCATGTCAAGTAAAATATTATCAAACAAAGTTTGCACATCTTTTTTCCTGTGTGTCTGTCTTTGCTCAGTCAAATTTTCATGGCCCAGCTGGAGAACTTTGAAGAGTAAAGGAAGTTTTTTGCTTGTTTGTTTGTTGCCTCCCCTACCTGAGGGTAGGGAAAGACGTGCTATTTTAGATAAGCTGGGCGAAGAATGCCTTTCTGAAGTCACTTGAACAAAGTGCGGAAATGAACCTTGACTACATCATAGCATCACAGTGGTTGGTTGGGCTTCTTACATGGTGGCTTGGGACTCACAGAATGTTCCCAGAAGCCAAGGTAAAAGCTGCAAAGATTCTTAAGAACTAGCATCAGGAGACACAAAATTTTACTTCCACATCATTCTAATGGACAAGTCATTAAGGCCACCCTAGATTGATTCAAGGGAAGGAGGATTAATCTCCACCTCTCAGTGGAAGAAGTAGTAAGAATGCGTAGCCATCCTTTATCCTCCAGAGTTGTACAAAAGTTTCTAATTAGGTTGGCACTTCTTTTCCCAAAGGAATGGTGTATGTCAGGGCTCAGCAAGCTATGTCTAATCAAAATACAACCAGCTAGCCTCATCAACCCCACTACTAACTGCTTTTGTAAATAAAGTTCTGTTGGAACACAGAAACATCCGATCATTTATATATGGTCTGGTATGACTGAATTTCTGCTTTAAGGGACGAGTTAAATAGTTGCAACAGATTTCATGGCCTGCAAAAATTAAAATGTTTAGTATCTGACCCTTTGCCAAAAAAGCTTGCAAACCCCTGGCCTACAGGAAAGCAATCATGCCATTTCTCAATCATTCCACATAGAGCTCTAGCAATTCTATTTTCAATCTTGGCTACAGGTCTCTAGAAAGAATTAACTATGCTTTGAGTAAATCGAATTTAAAGAAGATTTTCAAAATGAAATCTGATATCCAATCAGAAAGCATGTGCCTCAAAAAGGATAAATATGCTGAAGCAAATCACACCAATCCTGAAGCTAACTGAAGCAGAACTAAAGCAGAACTGGGAGAAATAAGTTCTCTTCACATCCCCTAGAGAACTGGGCAGCCAACCTACTACAACCTCTTCAAAGTTTTCTGTTTGCTGCTTAAAACGAAGGAAAGGAAAACTATCTCAAATCTTAAAAAAAAAAAAAAAAAAAAAAAAATGCATTTCTTCTGCACATTGGATATTAAATCCATCATAAAGAGCTTGGGCTTTTGCACTCCTTTTAGCAATATTCCCAGAGAGGAAACCTAGGTCCATTTCAAGGCTCTTGCCAGCTCTGAAACAATGCAACTATTGGCTAAACTAAAACCATAACCATTAGAGGTGTTTGGCATGCCTCTCCTCCTACCTAGTAAATCATCCTCATCCAGAGTCAAGAGTATATATAGCACACTGCATCAGTCCCAAAAAGTGGAGACATCTGCTGACTTTGGGGTTCAAGTTAAACGCACTAGAGGAAGACTAATGGTTTAATTAGCCAAATGAGCAGTCTCAGTACTATCTAAGTGGAGTGAAGAAGAGTACAACCCTAACTGCTATAGCATGGATTTTATAACAGGCTTATAGGACTAAAGAGGTCCCAGTGTCAAAGGAAAACAAAAATATTCTCATGGAACAAGTATGCCATTTCTCCAGATGAAATCGTTATTGATGTTGGGAGTCTTCTCATGCATATCTTCTCACAATTTGAGATTACATTTGTGTGTGTGTCGGGGTTGGGGAGGGTGGGGGAAGCTAACTTCCCAATGTTAGAACACTTTGGATGAATGTCATAAGTGACGGTCACAGAGCATCTAATCTCCCCTGTTTGTGCGGAGCTTCCCCTCCCTGCATCATTCTTACCAGCCACCATACAAAAATCAAGAACCAACCCCAAACAAACAAAAGCCTAATGAAAATTGTTATTAAAAGTATGCAATAGGTATTTTTTAAAGTATGAAATAAATTAGAATAAAAATTATGTGATAAAGAAATATAAATTTAAACTCAGTTAACATTAACAAGTAACAAAGACTTTAAAAGCAATAAATATATTAATGTAAAACATGAATATAAGAAAACATCCTTAACAGAAATTAAATATGTTTAAAATAACATAGATAATAAAATTCAAAGTTAAAAGTAAGGACTATGTAAATTCATAAAAATAAACCTAGATATCAAAGTAAGAAATTAGGAATAAAAAAATTTTTGAATTATAAATAATAAAGTGAGCTATTAACACAAGTAATAAAGGTAAAAATGGCAAGATATAAAACAAAGAAACTAATAAAAGTTAATCAAGTATTAGGGACAAAGTATTAGGGATAAAGTATTAGGGACAAAAATTAGAAGATAACATAAATACAATTTTCAGAAAATGCAGGAAAGAACCTAGATGCAGGAAATTTAAAAAGTTAGCAAAGTTCTGAAATGGGCTAAGAATAGCAGTTGAAGAACAATTAAAACAGCTTGCACCAATCTGCTAACAGTACTCAAAACCAGTACTAGAAAACAAAATTCTTTATTAAAAATAAAAATAAACACCCTATAAAGAACACCCACCTGGAAACATACAAGTTGTGGACTCCTCAATAAAATGGAAACATTAACTTGCCCTACGCAGAGCTCCCCAGGGCCCGTGATGCTGGGAAGAAGACCAGAATGAGATGTCCCTTCTTCCTAGCTGTCCTGTCTGCCAAAGCCTCAGCTCAGCCCCCAAATCCTCAAATGCTCTACATGGTGAGCAGCTTGAGTAGTTAGTACACAGGAATCCATAAAGGTAAACAGGACAGAAAATAGTATGAGAAAGAATATAAAAGGCTTTAAATGCCACAGTAGATCAGTGTTTTCCAAACCTGAGTATTTGTCAAAAATACAGGTTCCCCTCATGCACTGTTGGTGGGATTGCAGATTGGTGCAGTCACTATGGAAAACAATATGGAGGTATCTCAAAAATCTGAAAATGGAATTACCTTATGATCCAGCAATTCCACTCCTAGGTATCTATCCGGAGAAATCCAAACCTCTAATTCAAAAAAATTTATGCACCCCTATGTTTATTGTAGCAGTATACACAATAGCCAAGACATGGAAACAACCGAAATGTCCATCGGTAGATGACTGGATTAAGAAACTGTGGTATACATGTGCATGCAAGTGGTGAAAAAATCCATTACACAATGGAGTATTACACAGCCATAAAGAAGAAAGAAATCTTACCATTTGCAACAACATGGATGGACCTAGAGAACATTCTGTTAAATGAAATGTCAGACAGAGAAAGACAAATACCGTATGATCTCACTTAAATGTGGTATCTAAAGAAAAGAATAAATGAATGAACTAATCAGAAACAGTCTCAGAGACATAGAGGAAAAACTGGGGGTTGCTAGATGGGAGGGGGGTGGGAATAAGGGGGAAGGTGAGGGGATTAGAAAGCCCAGTCAGTAACCACAAGATGGCCATGGGGTTACATTTGGGGAATGTAATCAATAGTGTTGTAAAGATTTTGTAGGGTATCTGATGGACATATGTCCCATTTGGGAGACCACCTCAGGGATGATGTAGATGCCTGATCACTGCACTGTACACCTGAAGCTGAACAATGAATGTCAACTATAATTTTATATATTATAAAATTTATATATATATATATATATATATATATATATATATATATATATATATGTTACAAGAAGCGGAGTACAGCATTAGGAATAGAGACAGTGGAAATGTAATGGTTCTGTGCAATGTCAGAGGGATAGTGGATGGGGGAGGGGGCTTGACACACTGTGAGGGATATAAATGATAAACGTCTAAGTATTACATTGTTTTGTGCACCTGAAACTAATAAAAAAAAAAAAATACAGGTTCCATCCTGGAGATTCTGATCTCGTAAATCAGGGAAAAGGGCGTGGTGTGAGGAGAATGGATACTCTGTGATTGTCACTTATGACTTTCTTCATAAGGGTTTCCAACCCTTTTAAGAAGTCTGCCCCCATCCAAGTAATTTTGATATGTATCCAAGTTTAGTACATAATGATTTATGATCTTGAAACAACTGAGATTTTTCAACATCCAGGTGTCAGATTCTTAAACACAGGTGATAAGAAAAATGTTCTGAATAGTAGTAGGTCAGAGTTACACAAACCCAATAAAAGTTGCAGCCAGGTAAGAGTGCCACTGGAAACCTATTGTTTCCCATGAAATTCTACTGTTTTGAATGCTTTCTGCTACTGCCAAGAACCACCAAATTAAGAGGAAGTCGTGACTATACAGTCACTAGTGGTTTTTAAGTATTAGAATATTGCCAACATAAACAGCGAGGGTATTTTGATATTCATATGTCTTGGGGATAAAATGCATGCACTTCAAGCCATATCTACCTTCTGCAAGACACAGAAAGTATAAAAATTAAGACAATTCAGGCCTTTTCTTCTCAACTTCTGCTGAGCATAATGCTATATATATACATGAGCGGTGCACCTAGGAAATGATTGTGTTCGTATAGCTCACTGACTAAACTGCAGGGGATTTGGAAACCTCTGCATGCATGTGGTGAAAAAATTCATTACATTTTCTTTATATCAAACAATTTGAAAACAAAAATACAGAGTTTCAAGTGTAGCATCTGTGGTGGGCAGGGAATGTGCCATTCCAATCTTTCTTCATGGTAAGTCCTGTCCCAGCTGGAATTGGACAGCGCCAGCTGTCGACTCCTTCAGGAATTGCCTCACCTTACCCAAGGGCACACCTGTCCTGAGGCAGCCCATATCTAATGACCAATCAAGGCAAGCGTGTAAGAACCCAACCGCATTGACCCAAAAGAGAATGACTTTGAGGAGCCTCAACAGCTGCAGAGCTGCCTAGGGGGCAAAAGGGGTGTTGGCTCAGGCTTTGAACTTATCACAGTCCAGTTTCCTCTACCCAGCCCTACCTCTCAAACTCCATTTCAGCACCTGTTTCTGAGAAATGAAACCTGTGACAGTATTCAAAATTGATTTGTATGAAACTTCCAATCTTTTCCAAATGTTTAATTAAGACACAAGTTTGATTTCCTTATTTCACCTTTTTTATTTTACCTTTTCAATCATGATCTAACTTGAAATGGCTATTCTTTACCAGACTTTAATAATGAGAACTTCAAATACTTGTGGCTCACCCTCCAAGGGAAACTTTGTTCATACAAGCAAATACAATTTTTGAAACTACATTTTATAACCACCCAAAAAATGTGCATTTGTTGAAAGAGTAACTTTTCCTTTTCTTTTTCTTTGGTATAAGTAGTGTTGAAGCAGCTTGTGAAATATTTTGTTAACAAAAAGTTATTCCTAAATAATTGAGAATAATGATGAAGCTTTTAATTTTTATCTGCACACATGTTGTTAGAGTTGTCATCGTGTTGTTCAATCGACATTATTGAAAGCAAACAGAAACTGCACAAAAGACAAAAGTACCTGATTGGAAATCAGAGGTTCAGGCTTGGCCCTATAGCTATAATAGTCAGAAGACCCCATCCTTTCAGTTCATGGAACACGAACCTCTTTAGCAACTCTGAATGTGGCACTTGCGATAGCTGCTCAGTGATAAAGCCCCTTCCTGGAAGTGGTCAGGATATCCCAGTAAAATGGCAAACGACCAATTTTGCCCATCACCGTGGCTACCTGGGTAGACTACTGGATTTACAACCAGAGCTCCCTGCTCAGGAAGTCCCTTGTAAGCCCTGGATACGGCAGCTCATGGCTGTTTGCCAGAAAAAACATAGGATACACAGCTAATTTTGAATTTCAGAAAAAAGAATAAATAAATTTTGTAGAAAATCTTTTTCCCAAATATTGCATGGAACTTATATTTTATACACACATACACACACACACACACACACACACACATAGGCGGTCTGACAATGAAGTTCGAGAACTTGTTGCAACGATGTTGCTAACCTTTTTTGATATCAGAGGGATTATTCATTATGAATTTGTACCAACTGGACAAACAGATAACCAAGTTTACAATTTGCAAGTGCTGAAAAGGTTGCGTGACAAAGTTAGACGACCTGAACTTTTCATCAACAATTCATGGCTCTTGCATCACGACAATGTACTAGCTCATACAGAACTGTCTGTGAGAGAGTTTTTAGCCAGGAAACAAATAACTGTATTAGAACACGCTCCCTACTCACCTGATCTGGCCCCCAATGACTTCTTTCTTTACCTGAAGTTAAAGGAAATATTGAAAGGAAGGCATTTTGATGACATTCAGGACATCAAGGGTAATATGACGACAGCTCTGATGGCCATTCCAGAAAGAGTTCCAAAATTGCTTTGAAGGGTGGACTAGGAGCTGGTGTCACTGTATAGCTTCCCAAGAGAAGTACTTCGAAGGTGACCATAGTGATATTCAGCAATGAGGTATGTAGCACTTTTTCTAGGATGAGTTCACGAACTTAATTATCAGATCTATACACTTAGAAACCTGAAAAACAGATTCTCTGAATTTTCTTTCTTTTCCTCAAAGCATTCAGTTAAACACCTTTCTGCCCTCCTCATTTTAGATGTTCAATACATACTTGATAAATGAATAAGAATAGGAAGATTAGTATTCTGTACACACAAAAAAGGACTACATGAATATGAGAGAGAGAGAGACTCTAGATCAGTGGTTACTTTTAACTCATTTTTGTCACCTTCCTTTCTTTCATTGTGAGGGAGGGGAGAAGGAATGAGATCAACATTACTTTAAATTCTAATCAGTAACCTAAAATTCATAAAAAAAAACCACACAACCTTATGTATATTCTGCTGGTGCCAAAGAATATTATTTTGGGTTTTTTTGGTTGTTGTTGTTGTTTGTCTATATTTCTCCTGTTTGTTTACCTTGTTTTATTTTCTTTGAAAAATATAGTCCTTTTAAGAGTATACAGAAAAACAATTACATTTAAAAAAAATAATTATTATTTATTATTGTGCTAAGTGGTTTATATGCTTTACCTCCTGAAATCTTTTCAACAGTCCTTGGAAGTAGACAGTCTTCTTCTTTTACAGATAAGAAAACTGAGACTCAAAAATGTTCATACAATTATAAAGAATAGGAATTCAACCCTGGCCTGTCTAATTCAACAGCCTATATACTTATCTACTAAGATATACTGCCTCTTACATTAAAAATAACTATTAACCTGAAAGTAAGGACTCAAGACTATTAGTAAATGGGTGGTTTTATTGCATGTGTATTAAGAAATAGACAGCTAAAGCAGAGCAGCAGTCAGGGCCAGAGAAGGAACTAGAAGCTATACCAGTTATTTTAACAGAAATAATTTAGTGTAAAGAATTTTAACTAGATATAAAGTTGTAACTAGATAACTAAAAAATGTAAGACGAGAACCAACCCTAAGGAATCAAAGAAGTGGCAATGAAGGAAAAGGCTACCATCCCCTGGGGCCTAGAAACAAAAGAAACATCTTGAAAGTATCCAAATTTAGAAACTTAAAAGAAGGGCTTCATGGAGCCCACACTCAGACTCTGAAGTGAGAGGTCCTGTTTAGCTGGTGTTGAAAAAAAAAAAAAAAAAACTGCAGATGGATTCAGCTGCATGTACAGGAAGGAAGGGCTGCTGCCAGAGAAGCAGCACTGCTAGGGACACGCGCATGGGAACAGGAAGCAGACAGGAAGGGGCAAATCTTTTTCTTCCTCTAGCCCCTCTGGTGCCCCCTGTTGACAGAGCCTGATGGAAAAGCATCTGGTTTGCAGAGGTGGGTTTGGAAGTGAGAGGCAATAAAATAAGAAATGTCACAGGAATGATATATATGAAGAAAAATCTATTGAATTGTGACACTTGTGAGCTTGAGAAAGAAATCAAAAAGGCCAGATAAGCAATATGGAACAAATCTCTCACCTATTAAAAATAAAATTGTAAAGACCTCTAGGTGGGGACCTGAAGGCAAGTGAAAGAAAAAAGATGCAGATAGATTTCTTGACTTTAAAAATCAAATAACAGCTCAAGAAAACACCACCAAGACAAATTACCTGTGATCTTGAGGATGAAAAATAAAAATAAAATTGTCGTAATCGCTAAAGTGCTGTTAATTCAAACCCCAAGGAATGCTAAAATGCCATCATTTCACACTAGAGGTCACCCCCGGTAAGAAAACATAATTGTACCATCCTTTATTGTTCCCCTGTAGCTGTTACAATATTGGAGAGCTGCTCCTTATTGCAAAGAGATTGGATTTTTATGAGACTGACATGCTAAGCAGATTTCTAGTCCAGTAAAAGACTGCATTAAACAGAATTCACTTCCTTACATTAGTAGAAAGCAGATATATTGAACGGACAGTACAGGAGACAGTATCCATTACATGCAATCATTTACTTATTTCTAAGGTATCAACTTTAATCAAAGGTAGGTCAACACTGTTATCAAAAAAACAATATGTTGTATATAACATAGAGACTTATATTAGGTAATTTTTTAATTGGGGAAAATACTGCCTCATGTTAAAAGAAAGATGGTATATTACATGAAATAACTACACTAAATATTTTAACAAACTCATTAATTTTGGAGTTTATTGCACTAAAGGTACTTAGAGTTTAGGAAATTAGAATGTCACCATTTTATATCAAATTATGATGATTCAAGGACATTTTATAGAAATGACATTTGTTAAAACTCTTAATGGTGGGGATCCTCTTTAAGAACAGAATTCCAGTTTTTAAAATCATTTGAATACACTAAAAATAAGCTGATCATTCTTTAACAAGATCACATGTTGATATTATATGGACCACTTTTACTGTCTCTCTATGTCAGTGCTCCTTTGATATCTGTGCCCCCAGTCTTTACTAACCGATAAATCTCTTCTGTTATTGTCATTGTTTTTGTTTTGTTGTTGTTTGTTTGCTATTCCCTGCCAATATTCTGGTCTTGCTACATCATTTTTGAAAGTGTCAGCCCCTGACTTTTTTCTTTATACCTTACTCCAGTTGACATTCTTGGAGACATCAATAATCAATTGTTTAAACTATCCAAGTGCCTAATCTCTCAAGTCTTTGGCCCCCTCACTCACTGTGGTCTTTTCTTGTATCCTATTTCAACTGCCAACTCACATGGTCACATACTTTTCCTTTTCACCAAATAAATGCACCAACTTCAAAACTTGTACTACCTCTGCTTAGGCTTCCAGTGTTTTTATGATAGATTGATGATGATGATGATGATGATGATGATGGACAATATTGCATTATTGTATTATGTTATATTGCATTATTATATCTACTTTCATTTGCCTATTCTTTAGCCTCACTAATACATCCAGTTCACTGAAATTTTACTCTTTCATAATCCATCACTTCTTATGTTGGTGCCACCCTCCATACCTTGTTTAGAAGCCAATGGTTTATCATAATCATTCAGTTCCTACCCATTCAACTCTCTTGTCCCAGTTTCCCTCTATTATGCTCCTTTGGTTAAGTCCCAGCCTTGGTTAAACCCAACTATTTCCCCCATTCTATGCTTTTCTCCATCAAGCTGAATGGTACTAAAATAAAAAACAAAACAAAACAGAACCTTGTTGTCAGGTCTATTCTTGAAAATCATAATCACAGTTATGTAAAAATAACCAGAAGTCAAGGCCTCTCTCAACAATCCAAATATACTTCCATGATACATTCATTCACCATTCACCAAAACAGAGTTTTAATATCTTCTCTCTCCTCAAACCTCCATACCACTATTCCACCAAGACACACACACACACACACACACACACACACACACACACACTCCCAGCTAATGATGTTGCCTCATGTTTGACTAAGAAAATAAAAGCAACTAAAAAGAAACTGCCTCATCTTACCACAACCAAGTCAGCTGCCCTCCCTGGATCTGTGCTCACAATCTCTGGATGTCCCTCCATTATAATGGATGAAGTATGCCTACCCTCCACTTGTGCTCTAGACCCCATCCCTTTTCAACTTGTCATGGTGTCCGTTCATTTCCTGGTAATCAGTTTCTCCCACTCTACTGAATCATTCCTATCAACATATACACATTCTTCATTGTGACTTGTTGACATCCGCTTTTATTGACCCCACACAACCTCCACTAACTCATGGTTTACTTCCAGTTCCTGAAGTATTCTTTTGCTCCTTTGTGTGGAAAAATTCTTGAATGTCTTATTTACAGTTTAAGTCTTCACTTCCTGCCATGCCATCTCTCTGTAGTCCATTATCTTTTCCGAACAATTGATTCTTCTTATCAAGGTTATTGGCACTCATCACCAAAGTCCACCATGTTTCCAAATTTATTTGGCACCTATATTTCTTCATCTTACTCAAATTCTTGGTAATATTAGACACTGTTGGTCACTCAGTCCTCCTTAAAACACACCCTTAATTTTTGTGACTCCATGTTTTCCTTCCTTATATACTAATCACTTCCTCTGAGTCTCTTTTTCTGCTCCCCACCCTTCAGTTCAAACTTGAAAAACTAGAGTGCTCCCAGGTTCTTCCAAGACTTCACTGTTCTGCATCTCCAGTTTTTTCCTTTGTGAGCTTTTGTATATTCCTATGATTTTAAATACCATCTAGGGAAGACTATCAAATTTCTATCTCCATCATTGACCTCTCCATTGAACTCTAAACTCTAAGATGTAATTAAGTGTAATTCTATGATTGACATTTCTACTTAAATATCTAATCATCTTATTAATTCTAATGTGGCTAAACAAAACCTTCATTTCCTTGGTTTTATCCCCAACATGTACCCCTTTGGACACTTCTCCCCTCCCCCACCCCTCCTATTTCCACCAACCACCTGGTGCTCAGGTACAACATTTAACATTATTTTAATTCATCTCCTCCCTTCATCCCTCCTCTCTCATGCAATCCCTTAACAAGTTACATCAGATTTATCTCCAAAATAGATTTTAAACCCATCCACTCATTTTTATCTCTCCTGTATCAGACACTTCCAGTTGCAATCACTATTACCCACATGATTGCTCTGGTCTCCTACCTGGTTGCTTTGCTTCCAGAAAAAAATCTGAACTATCTTTTTAGAATATAAATCCTCACACATCTATAATACACCCCAGCGCGCACGTGCACACACACATACACACACACTTAAAGTCCTTACCACCACCTACAAAAAACCAATATGACATGACCCAGTTCCACCTTTCCAGCCTCAGGACTGACCACTCCCTTCTTAGTTCATTATACTCACACTCAATAATGTTGCTTTTATTCCTCAAATTCACCAAACTTTCTCTGCCTCAAAGCCTCTGCCCTGGTTATTGCCTCTACAGGAGAGACTCTGCTAGCTCTCTGTATGGCTGGTTCTTTCTTGTCACAGCTCAATCTCCATCTTCACTGGGGCTCCATCAGTCTGTAATATATCACTCTGCTATAGTTTCTTCATAGCACTGATCACTCTCTGAAACTGTCTTGCCCATTTTTGTTTTTGTTTACTTGCTTCTTTCATCTGTCAGCTTTCTATAAGCCAAGGATCTTGTGCATCTTTTTCACCAGTATATCTAGAGTTTAGACTATCTAGAGCGTAGTAGGCACTAAATGACTATGTGTGAAAGGAAGGAAGATGTGGAAGGAAGGAAGGAAGGAAGGAAGGAAGGAAGGAAGGAAGGAAGGAAGGAAGGAAGGAAGGAAGGGAGGAAAGGTGGGAGGAAGGGAGGGAGGGAGGGAGGGAGGGAGGAAACAAATCGGGCTTAATGATTTTTCTCATAAAGATAGTGAAACAACTACTTGTATACTTTCTCTAACATCTCTGTTTCCAACTTCCCCAACTAATTTTCATCTCTGCAAGTTTATGCGTAACAAAGTACAGAGCACAGCTTAGCTCAGAGGCATGGCTCTGTTAAATAAAACTAATCTGACAGGATTAGACCACTGGGGTTTGGTCATTCACATTCTGGATGGCTGGAAATGATAATGTGCCAAACCTCCTTGGGTACTCAGTGAACCACACTCTCCACCATCTCCCTACACACTCCAGGCAATTATCCATCTGGTTTGACTGGCTCGCCCTGTTGTATTTGAATGAGGTTTTTCAGCTGAAAGTGAATGGTGTGTGTCCGACCTGAAAGGCAGCCTCAAGCAGTTGTTGTATCCCAGATCTACTTTCATCTACAGCCAGTCTCTCCAGACAGGAGTCAGAATCCTCCCAAAAAGCAATGGGACAGTCAGAGACAGAAGACGGAAAGGGGGGCCCAAGGCAGGAGACAGGAGACCTGGGTTCTAATCCTTGTCTGTCTCAAACTCACAAAATCCTTGCACCGCTCCAGGTTTGTTTTCCCAGCTACAAACTACAGGGTTCATACTAGGTAATCTCTAGGAATTTCTTCCAGCTCTAACATTCCAGACTTATAAACCACCAAAGTGGTAAGCATTTGCTGGATTGCAAATTCTCCAACCCAACAAGTCAATCTCCAACCTGGACTGAGTGGTGATATTACTACCATTTGGTTTTTTATGCTGTTGTTATTTATTTACCCAGAACCTCGTAATTACAAAGTTACCCTCACCACACCCCTCTGACATAGATGGGTGACAGACATTAATATTCTGCTCTGCTGGAGGAGGAATGCAGGCACAGAATCATTAAGTGACTCACCCTCTGTTCACCAGGAGCAGTGGTCTGGCAGAGACTAGAAATCCATGAGCTTCTGAGCGGTGGACCTGAGCTCAGGACACTAGGCCACAGGGCTCTGTTAGAGCATACTGGTGCTTTGCTTTGTTTTCTTTTATCCTGAAATAGATGAAAAACACTCATGATTGCATAGTCCTTTCTGAACAATTCACTGCTGTTAGTGCTAACCAGTTGGATAAAAGAGAGAAAGTTCTATTTACTTCAACAAACAATCTAAGGAAATACTCTGTGGTCAGGCAGTGAGGTAGATGTGGAGAGTGTGGGCTCTGAAGAAAGAGACAATCATCCTTGTTTTGCGAGCAAACATTTTTCCAGATATTAAGACAGCACGAAAATGATAAAGATCTGTAAGACTCAATTCCACTCCTAGCTCTATAAGATACTTATTCTCTGAGCCTTGTTTTTTTTCATCTATAAAATGTAACTGATAGAACTTGCCCACAATATTCTTACAAGGATTATATATGATGAGAAAAGGCAGTTACTCCCATTGTGGCTCCTCAATTAATTAGCACCTTTCCTTCTTTCTCATTCTCCCCAAGAAAAGCCAAATAGGATGCTCCCTACCCACATACTGTGTCTCCTACACCCAAAGCCTCCTGCCATCATCAATGCAGAAAAACCATAGGCTACTAAAGCAGGTGGCCAATCATTCATGGGGTTAAGGCATCTCTAGTTCCAGCCTCGCTAATGATATCATAAGAAATGAATAACTGACCCTGTGTCTCCACCTGTAACAATGAGGCTAACCAAATTGTCCCAGGGAATATTCTGAGCACAGTTAAGAAAAGGTCTGTGAAAGGCTTATAAACTCTTGGACATAAAATATAGACTAAGTGCTATGATTTGGGGGGAGCAGCCTTCATGTTCCACCCGAATATCTCTACTCTGAATAGGCTGGCCACTGTCATTCCACAGCAGGGGCATCTGTAGAAACCAGAGGATAATAACAAAGAGATAGGAAGGAAACAGAGAGGGAGAGAGGGAGGGAGGGAAGGGTGGGGGGGAAGAGGAAGGGAAGGAGGAAGGCAAGGAGGAAAGGAGGGAGGGAGGGAGGGAGGGAGGGAGGGAGGGAGGGAGGGAGGGAGGGAGGGAGGGAGGGAGGAAGGAAGGAAGGAAGGAAGGAAGGAAGGAAGGAAGGAAGGAAGGAAGGAAGGAAGGAAGGGAGTTCACCAATATGGCAAATTTCTTATCTCAGCTTGTCTCCTTTTCTACCTCTCAGAGATTTAGAGAGTAATATTTTCCCTCCAAGTCTTTTCCCTATATGATGAAAAACAAGGTACTTAAAACAGGATGACAAACAAGAGACAAGTTTGCACTGAGGTAGTCTGTGTCCTTCTTGTGATGGAGAAGCCCTGGACACTGAGCTGTGAAACCTGCTTTCAGGTCTGCCTCTACTACCAGGGCTGAGTGACAGTCTGTAGGAGAGTGAACTCTGAGACTCAATTTCCCCGCCTCTGTATAATTAAGAATGGTAGGAATAAACTGTCCCCAGGATGCTTATTAGCACTGAAGTCCTGTAAATCCCGGAACAACATACGTAGAGGCTGATGCACAGAATCCATGCATGCCTTATAGTCACAGTGCTGGGGGCACACAGGTCCAAGTTTTCATTACTGTTTTCATGGTTTCTAATGTGGATTGTTCGTTTTTTCTTTGAAATAGGAAAATATAAATATATATAGGAACTCTGTATTCCAGCACTTCTGTATCATTAAGTTTCCCGGGAATTTTAAATTTTAAAATGATCTAAAGACGGCATTTTGAGAAACTTTTATCTAGACATACATAACCTAAACTACAAAGTGGGAAAAAGGCAAAAGACAGGAAAAGACTTTTTAAATATTTGCTCCATTTATTTGGGTTCCTAAATGTTTAACAACAACCATGTATCTATATATGAATTTTGTAATATATAAAGAAACCAATAATAAAAATGTTATTTAAAAGTGATTATTCTCAAACCATTTACAGAACTTTTTGAAAATACAGATTCCTGGGCCCTATTGCTTATCTATTAAATCAGAACTCTAGAAAGGGAGTATAAACGGCCCAGATACAGGTATACTTGCAAAGCCTCTAAGAGGCTGCTGCTGATTTCCCAGGTTTGGAAACCACTGTTAGAAAGAAAAGTCTCAGAAGCCAAGTCTGGCAAGTGTCAGTCCCTCTCCTCAGTGTCTAGCAGAAATAAACTTTCCTCTCACTTGTGAACATCTGTGATAAACATCATGGAGAACCGGCTTGTTTGTTAATGGGGGGAAGAAAAGCTGTTTACCTAGTTTGCAAGCCAAGGGAGAGCTTAATTAATGTCAGAGCAGATACGATTTCCGCCTCACTCCTTGCCCTAGGAACTCACAGGGATGACAAGAGGATTTTTAATTAATGTTTGAAAAGCATTCTGAGATCCCTGGACAAGAGGCACAGGAGAAGGGCACAGCATGATTACTGTTATTAATAGTAGTTGTATTAATAGAAATAATGAAGTTCTCTAAAATGACTTTTTAAAAAAATCTATTACATCAATCGTCAATGTGTTTTTGTGGCAAGAATATTTGGAAAGAATGAATGAGAAAGGAAAAAAGATATAAGGAAAATAAAAAATTCTTTCTTCCTATTCTTTTTGTCCCCATTAATAATAGATAACATTCTGAGGTTCTAGCATAAGAATGCTATGAAAAGTTTTTTTTTTTTTTTACACTTGCCATGATAAATTAAAATACAAATATTAATGTCTGTGCTACCAGTGGAAGATGATGGATAAAGTTATAAAAGAAAGAACTCAGGGTTGGGAAACACAATCTCTTAATTTGGGGCTTACCATTTGCTGTTCACTGACTTGCCATTTACCAACTATTTAACCTAGGACAAGTCACATTATCTAATTTTTTTATTGATAAAACTTGGAAATATTGAAAAATGTTCCACCCACCCAACTCACAGATTAATGAAGATGAAAAGAGAGGATAAATGTCAAAAAATTTTATGTTTGTAGTTGTTACATAGATATTACTTATGATCATGATGAGGATGATAATGATTCTATGAAAAACTCAAATTGCAAGACAGCAGAAATGAATATATATTATTTATGGTGGAGTTTTTAAATATATTTTTTTCTGTGAAATTGTGCGATAAGGCTTACGATAAAAAGCAGCTTTAGGAAGTTTAACAAATTAAAAAGAGGTCTTCCGGGTTCACATGAAAAGCAGCTGGCCCTGCCCATCTCTTCCACCCCAGCACTTAGCCCCAGATATGCTCCTTTTAGATTTTTCAGCTGTTTCTTTTCATGTTTATCTCTATATTGCCAATGAATATGATTGAACTCCTATACCTTGCTTTGTGCACATTTTAGGCATTATTTCTTATTATAATAGATACATTAATTCTATTATACTACCACCCCTACCTACTCTCCTCATTTCTACAGATATAGTCAATTTGCTTTTGCTGAAATTAATACTTACTATTTACATTACTGCTGCATAAATATTGCTTATTGCTGAACCAACTAGTATATTATTACTACATTTCCTTTTTTATACAACTTTTTTTTTTCCTGGGGTTATTAATTGCCTAACATTTATTTAATTTACGTAGAATTCTATCTACTTCACACTGGTTATTTCCATAGATCCCATATATAGAAGTTTAATTCAGAGCTATTAACCTCTTCTTAATGTTATTGTATTTCCATACTGTTAAATGCATCAGACCATATACCTTTTTTTCCCTAAACACTTTCTTCCTGGAGCTGCTGTCTTCCTACTGCAATTGGACAATACCATGTCAGAGGCCATGAAAATACTAATAAATCCTTGAACTTATGGGTCCCCAATACTATGAATATAAGGCATGTGTGGATTCTATGCATCAGCTTGTATGTATGTTGTTCAAAGATTCATAGGACATACAAATGGCCAACAGGTATATGAAAAGATGTTCGACATTATTAATGATCAGGAAAATAAAAGTCAAAACCAGGAACTATTACCTAACACCTATCAGAATGGTCATTATTAAAAAGACAAGCTATAACAAATCCTGGAAGGATATGGAAAAAGAAAAACCCTGGTGCACTGTGGGTGGGAATATGAGTGGGTACAGCCACCATGGAAAACAGTGTGGAGGTTTCTCAAAACAAATAAAAATAGAACTACCATATGATTCAGCAATCCCAATTCTAGGTATCTTTCCAAAGGAAACAGAATCACTATCTCAAAGAGACATCTCTGCACTCTGATGTTCATTGTAACATTATTTACAACAGTCAAGATGTGGAAACAACCTAAGTGTGCATCAATTAATAAATGGATTTTTAAAATGCAATATATATATATATATATATATATATATATATATATAGAGAGAGAGAGAGAGAGAGAGAGAAAGAGACAGATATAGATATAGACAAATATAGATATAATATATACACATACGCATACATACAGAGGGTGCAAAAAGATGTACATACATTTTAAGAAAGAAAAAAACTGTATTAACATATACCGATAACAAAAGATGAATACAAGTCATGTTTGACTTCTGCAATCACAAGAGGTGCTCAAAGTGGTTACTATCAGTGTCCAGACACTTCTGATTATGGCAAACTACTGCTTGAGTAATGTTAACCAAAGTATTAACACCTCTTAAAATGTGTATACATTTTTTGGCTATATATATATATATACACACACATATATATATATATATATATACATATACATGTATATATATATATATATATATATACACACATATATATAATATAATATGTCACATATATGTGTGTGTGTGTATATATATATATATATATATATATATATATATATATATATATGTCAACCATAAATAGAAAGAAATCCTGCCATTTCCAACAACATGGATGGACCTTGAGAGTATCACGCTAAGTGAAATAAGTCAGATGAGAAAGACAAATACTGTATGAATCTTAAAAACCTGAACTCATAGAAACGAAGTAGAATAGCAGTTGCAAGGGGCTGGGGATTGGGAAAAATGGGCAGATGTCAGTCAAATTGCATGAACTTCCTGTTAGAAGGTAAATAAGTTCTGGGGGAATCTAATGTAAAGGATGGTGACTATAATTAACAATACTGTATTATATACTTGAAAGTTGCTAAAGGATTCATCTTAAGTGTTCTCACAACAAAAGAAAATGGTAAGTGGAGGTGACCAGATGGCTCAGTTGGTTAGAGCACGAGCTCTGAACAACAGAGTCGTTAGTTCAATTCCCACATGGGCCAGTGAGCTGCGCCCTCCACAACTAGATTGAAGACACGGAGCTGCCGCTGAGCTGCCGGAGGGGTGGCCGAATGGCTCAGCTAGTTGGAGCACCAGCTCTCAACAACAATGTTGCCAGTTCAATTCCTGCGCCCCCTGCAACTAAGATTGGAAACGGCGACTGGACTTGGAGCTGAACTGTGCCTTCCACAACTAGATCGGAAAACAACGACTTGACTTGGAGCTGATGAGCCCTGGAAAAACACACTATTCCCCAATATTCCCCAATAAAAAATAAAATAAATGAAAATAAATAAATAAATAAATAAAATGGTAAGTATGTGAGGTAATAGATAGTTTAACTAAACCTTACTGTGAAAATCATTTCACAATATATACATGTATCAAATTATAAGGTTGTATACCTTAAACTTACATAATCCTATATGTCAATTATAGCTCAATGAAGCTGGGGGAAATTTTTATTATGAAGCTACAGTAATCAAGACAATGTGGTACTCACATTAAGTATAGACATATATATCAATGTAATAGAATTGAGAGTCTAGAAATAACTCCTTACATTGTGGTCAATTGATTTTTGTCAAGGATCCCAGGTCAATTCAATGGGAGGATGGGGGAGACAGTGCTGAAATAACTGAATATACATATGCAAAAGAATGAAGCTGGACCCTTGCCTCACACAATATACAAATATTAACTTAAAATGTACCATAGACCTAAACTCTTCAACAAAATCTTCAGAGGAAATCTCTTTAATCTTGGATTTGGCAATGGTTTCTTGGATATGATACCAAAAGGACAAGCCACAACAGCACACACACACACACACACAAAAAGACAAATTGTATTTTACCAAAACTTAAACATTTTATGCATCAAAGCACACTATCAAGAGAATGAAAACACAATCCACAAAAAGGAAGAAAATATTTACAAATCTTGTATCTGATAAATGTCTTGTATGCAGAATATACTATAAAGAACTCTTAAATCAACCATTAAAAAACTACCCAAGCAAAGGATTTGAATAGACATTTCCCAGAGGAAGACATTCTCCTAAGGAATGCTCAGCAACATTAGTTATCATGGAAATGCAAATCAAAACCACAAAATACCACTTTATATCTACTAGGATGGCTGAAATACAAAAGACAAACAATAACAAATGCCAGCAAGGATATAGAGAAATTGGAGCCTTCATACATTGTTTGTGGAACTGTAAAATGATGCAACCACTTTGGAAAAGAGTTTGGCAGTTCCTCAAAAAGTTGAACATAGTGTTGCCATGTGACCCAACAATTCTATTCCTAGATACGTACCTAAGAGAACTGAAAGCATATGTCCACACAAAAACCTGTACACAAGTGTTTATACTAGCATTATTCATAACCAAAAAGTGAAAACCCTAATGCCATCAACTGATGAATAAACTATATCCATACTATGTAAGATTATTCAGCCATAAAAAGGAATGATATATTGATATATGCTTTCAGTATTTCAATGATGAACTTTGGACACATTATGGTAAGTGAAAGAAGCCAATCACAGAAGGCCATACATTATATGATTTCATTTTTATTAAAAGTCCAGAATAGACAAAGCAATAGAGAGAGAAAGCAAATCAGTAGTTGGCCAGCAGCTGTGAAATGAAGGAAATGGGGAATTACTATTAATGGGGTTTCTTTAGGGGCTGATGAAAATGTTCTGAAATTAGATAGTGGTGATAGTTGCATAACTCTGTGAATACACTGAAGACCAGTTAATTATACACTTAAAAAAAAAAAAAGACTTACATAGCTTAGCATATGCTATGACATATGTCAAAATCTATTCAGAGATTATGGGAAGATAGCAATATGCTGTTTCAGTAAATATGTAGAATAATCATTCTGTGTAATGAAAATTAGCTTCTTAAAAACACATGAATTTCCTTTATTAAAAATATCACAATAAACATCTTTTTAACCTAAAATACTATTGATTTGAATAAATTGTGTTATTGAATGATAATTTGTTAAATTTTTACTATCTGCAACTCTCTAGGGAACATTTTTAGAAAAATGAATTTTCATCTTTACTTTATCCTTGTTAATTGCCTAAGTACTTATGTGTTTATAAGTATGTATACTGGCATGGAACAAAAAAGGAGAAATTCACTTTATAGTATTATCTTTTTATCCTAAAACTTGACATTTTTACTATTTTTCATGTATTTACTAAACTAACTAGTTTGTTTCAGAGTCGTATGGAAATATCACTAAGTGTTAAAACAAAATGCGATATTTAGACACAGAGCTCCAAAATTTCCCTTCTCTCAAACAATTCTACATCACAGAAGAGCAATGCTGAGGGTACAGTCTGCATTTCTATAGTTTCCTGCAGGTATAATACATTTTAACTAACACTTTCATCAATAACTCCTTCTAATTTTGATCATTGTCTGAATTCCAAAACCAGATCTAAGTATATCAACTCTCACTCAAAACCCTTGGTAATGAGTTTAGACTCAATACATACTGCCAGATAGAAGAAGGGAAGAAAGGAGTAGAAATTTGAGGTACTTTCACCACTGCAATCAGCATTCTTAAAACTAAATTATAAAGGGGAAACTAACTCTACCATAGAAAGTAATAAGGAGAAATAGTACTTATGGTCATCAAGTGGTTATCATGCTAAAATATTGGCCCACTGAATGGTGTCCAATATATAGTGAGAATATTGAGGCTTTTGGTTTCTCTAGCTCTTGAAAACAATGATATCATCTCACAAAAGGGAGAAAGGAAATGCCACCCATAGAAGGCTGTAGCCTTTATTTAATATCCTAAAGCTAACTCAATATTACTGTGATCATTTTGTTGTAGCTACTAGTAATAAGTTTTATTTTTTATCATGCTGTGTTCAAAGCACTTATACATTTATTTAATTTTATTATCACAGTCATCATCTAAAGTCAGAAGAGATTAAGTATTAGTATAATTTTCTAGATAAACTGAACTACAGATTGAACTTCTTGGCTTTGCAACCTAGTTTTCACAGGCTCCTATACCTTTCTTTTCTTGAGCCATTTCTTTGTAAAACACCACAAAAATATTTGGAAATTATTCTAAAAACTTTGGAGAATGAGAATGAAAGGGTGTTATATCAAGTCTCCTTTACAATAAATTTTATAAAGGAATAAAAAGGATTATGCAAAGCATGGCTTTTTTGCATTTATTATTATTCGGTATATAATTATTATTGATCTCCATGTGTCAGATTTATTCTTGGCACTACAGATACAGCATTAAACAAGAAATAGAAGGTGATTGCCCTCAAAGAGCTCACATTATAGTAGGTGGAAATAGAAACTAAACAAATACAAAAATTATAAAAATATCTCAGAGGATGGAAGTTTATATAGACAGAATTAAAACAGGGTAATGTATAAGAATAATTGAGTAAATATTTCTGATTGGATAGTCAGACAAGGCCTCAGCTGAAGGTGATATTTAATCTCTCTCTCTCTCTCTCTCTCTCTCTCTCTCTCTCTCTCTCTCTCTCTCTGTCTTTAATTAGTTTCAGGTGTATAAAACAATGTAATAGTTAGACTTTTAAACCCCTCACAGATGCCTGACCACTGCAGTGTACACCTGAAGCCAAAGCTGAATAATAATGAAAGTCAACTATAATTTAATGTATATACAGTCACAGGATGTGGAGTACAACATAGGGAATAGAGTCAATGGAATTTAAGCTGATCTTTTAATGACTCAAAAAAACAAACTAAGCAAAGATGTGGAAAGATCATCAGAGTGTTTAAAATGGAATGAACTTGTAGCTTTTCTAGAAGCAGTCTTTGGGTTTCTTTTCTTTCTTTCTTTTAGTTAATTTCTGCCTACCCCCACACCATTATCTTTTTATTTGTAAACTAAGCCTTTGTTGAAAACCATCTATGACAAACTTATATAATTTTCTTTGGCATATAAATGGTGGATATGCATCTCAGTAAAAAACAAACAAACAAACAAAAAACTAGGAAGAGCTTGACTTGGTGAAAAACAAAAAGAATCCCATTGCAGCTAAATGATAGTGATTACCCAATGATGTTAAAAAACTAGGCAGGAGCCAGATTATGTGGGATTTTGGTAAACCAGAATAAAGGTTTATTTGTGTACTAATGGGAAAGATCTAGCTCAGAGGGAGAAGTTGTTGATGATAGATAGAGGAGTATCATAAACCAACAATATGATACTAGCTTTCACTTGCTACTCTTGTTTTATGTGCTGTTTTGGGGTGACTTAATTGGGGTACAAGTATACTGATCACCCTATAAAAATAATAATGCTGAACACTTTCGGTAAACATAGCTCCATTAGTTCTGACTTTGATGCAACCTCTTGGCTCCAAACAATGAGCAATAATAATAACTGAAAATAGAAATATAAAAAATGTTTAGGTGTCGCAAAGTCAAGATAAACGTCTCTTAAATGAGAGAGAGAAAAAATACAAACTGGTCAGCTGAGCTGAAGCCATAAACTATAGACCTCTAAGTCTGAAAAATATGGTGACAGCATCTAGGGGAAAAGAGACAGACACTAGGGTTATTACTTTAATCAAGAGGTTTTGATGGAGCTATCTCCCTTTTTGGATAAAGGTTGGAAGTAAATTTCTGCCATTTGGTTAGAGCAGTGGTTCTCCATTGGAGGTGCTTTGCCCCCTGGGAGTTATTAGGCACTATCAGGAAACATTTTGGTTGCTAGAAAAGGGAATGTGAAAATGCTACCAAAACAGCAACCAAGGCTCAACTACAACAAGAGGGCACACACAACCCATACAAGGGACACAACTGGAGCACATGACTCTGGTAACCAGGGAGACTGCACCAGTGGGCCCCACAGGACACATACTACATAAGGCCACTCTATTAAGACTGGGAGGCATAGCAGCCCTAGCTAACACATAGAAACAAACACAGAGGCAGTCAAAATGGGGAGACAAAGAAACATGTCCAAAATAAAAGCACAGAACAAAGCTCCAGAAAAAGAATTAAACAAAATAGAGACAAACAATCTACCAGACACAGAATTCCAAACACTGCTCATTTAAATACTCAATAATCTCAGGGAGAACATCAAAAAAGAGATAAGAAACATAAAAATGGAGATAGAAAACGTAAAAAGAAGCAGTGATAAATAAAGAATACAATAACTGAAATGAAGAATACATTAGAGGGAATCAACAGTAGATTAGATGAAACAGAGGACTGAACCAGCAATTCTGAAGAAAAGGTAGCAGAAAATACTCAAAAAGAACAGCAAACAGAAACAAGAATCCAAAAAAATTAGGAGAGTTTAAGGGGCCTCTGGTACCAATAGTAGTATTACAGGGGTACCATAAAGAGAAGAGAGAGAATAAAAAATTGAAAACCTATTTGAAGAAATTATAACGGAAACCTTCCATAACATGGGTAAAGAAATAAATATACAAGCCCAGAAAGTGCAGAGAGTCCCAAACAAGATGAACCCAAAGAGGCCCACACTAAGACACATAATAATTAAAATGCCAAAGTTTAAAGACAAAGAGAGAATCTTAAAAGCAGCAAAAGGAAAGCAGTTAGTTACCTACAAGGGAGCTCCCATAAGATTATCAGTTAAGTTCTCAACAGAAACTTTGCAGGCCAGAAGAGATTGGCAAGGAATATTCAAAGTGATGAAAAGCAAGATTGAGATTGCTTTTCCAAGATTACCAAGGTTTCTCTACCCAGCAAAGCTATCACTGAGAATCAAAGGACAGGATAAAGTGCTTCCCAGACAAGAAAAAGATAAAAGAATGTATCACCAGCAAACAAGTATTACAAGAAATGTGGAAAGGATTTCTGGAAGAAGACGAAGACAAAGACGAAGAAAGAGGAGAAAGAGGAGGAGGAGGAGGAAGCGGAGGAGGAGAAGAAGAAAACAAAGATAAAAAATATGAATAATAAAATGGCAATAAGTGCATATCTATCAACAATTACTTTAAGTATAAATGGATTAAATGCTCCAATCAAAAGATAGGGTGGCTGAATGGATAAGAAAACAAGACCCATATATATGCTGCTATAAGAGACTCACTTCAGATCAAAAGGCACACATAGACTGAAAGTAAAGGGATGGGAAAAAGATATTTTATAAAAATGGTGGGTGGGGGGGGGAAGCTGAGGTAGCAATACTTATGCCAGACAAAACAGACTTTAAAACAAAGGCTATCACAAGAGACCAAGGATGCAGTAATCCTATTTTTGGGTATTTATCCAAAGAAACCTGAAATGCTACTTCAAGGGGATGAGTGCATCTATATATTCATTACAGTATTGTTTACAATGTCCAGGATGTGGAGTCAGCCTGGGTGTCTGCTGATGGATAAATGGACGAAGAGTAGGTGGTGCATATATGCAATGGAATATTGCTTGATGCTTGATCATGGATGGGAATTGCAATATCTGTGGTGGCATGAATGGATCTGGAAGGTATTGTGCTGAGAGGCGTACATCAGATGGAGAAAGACAGATGCAATTTATTTTATTTATATGTGGAATCTAAAGAGCAAAATAGGTGAACAAATAAAGCAAAAACAGACTCATAGATACAGAGAACATATTGATAGCTGGCAGATGGGAGGGGGTTTGGGGGTAAGTAAAAATAGGGAAGGGATTAAGATGTACAAATTGGTTGTTACACAATAGTCATAAAGATGTAGGGTATAGCATAAGGAATGTAGTCAATGATCTTGTAATAACTATGTATGATGTCAGATGGGTACTAGACTTATCAGAGTGATAGATGAGGGACCAGGAAGCAGGGTGAAAAAGGTGAAGGGATTAAGAAGTACAAATTGGTAGTTACAAAATAGTCATGGAGATGTAAAGTAAAGCATAGGGAATATAGTCAATAATATGGTAATAACTATGTATAGTGCCAGTTGGGTACTAGACTAGTCGTGGAAATCACTTCTTAAATTATATAAATGTCTAACCACTCTGCTGTACACCTGAAATTAATATGAAATAATATTGAACATCAAAATACATAAATAAATAAATAATAAATAGTGTAAAAATAAATAAAATGAAACATTATATAAAGTTATATATAAACTAAAAAACAAAAACAAAACAAAAATATGCTACTCACATCTAATGTATAGCGGCTACAGATTCAGTAAAACATTCTACAATGCACACAAACACACACACACACACACACACACACACACACACACCCAGCCTCCACAACAAAGAATTATTTGGTGTAAAGTGTCAATAGTGCCAATATGTAAATAAGTTTCAAATTTCAATAGTGAGAAACCTTGGTGGAAATGTCTACTTTCATTCATTTAAAGCCTAGAGACATCAGCAAATACAGGCAAATTCTCTCAACCAAAAAATAAGCCAAGCTGTATATTGGCTCAGTGATTCAATCTGTCAATTTCCCTGTATCGCTTAGAAGCAAGAACCATAATATGAATAATGAGACCTGCTTATGAACTACAGTCCTGAAAGACAATTACTAAACTCATAGGAAGGAAAAGGTGGAAACAGAGGAAGAGTATAAAGAAACACCAGTCCAAAATGAGCCTTTCAATCAAAATTCCAAAGCATGTGGGAAAATATTAAGAAAGCCAGACAACAAAACCAAGATGAATGCACTTAAAATGGAATTAATTTTAGAAAAATGATATACATGAAAAATAAGTGTACTTATAATGATCAATGGAATATAAAGTATTAATACCATCAGAAAGAAACAAAGAAAGCAAAAATAAGACAAAAAAATGTTGAAATAAAACAAAAATTCATGAAATGGATTTTCTACTAGATTGAATACAAAGAGAATTGCACTATAAAATTGTAGTTTATTTAGAGCACAGCAAAAGGAGATAAAAAATAATAAAAATCAGCTATGAGAACATAAAGGATAATTTTCAGTTTCTAATATATATTGTATAAGAATTTCAGAAAAAGAAGAAAGAGGAAATGGTTGAAATTCAGCATCTATAAGGGAGAACTGAGAATTTTTCAAGATTACGAAATACACAAATCCTCTAATCAAAATGTATTCCAAATTTCAAGCAAGAGAAATAAATACGAACCTGGTCTTAGACACTTCATAGCAAAACTGGAAAACCCCTATAAAGCATATAAAATTTTCAACACTAACAGAGAAGACATTGTACCAATCAAAATAGGCAAATTCATCAATACGAGATAGCCAGTGGAAACAGAGTATTTCAAATATTTAAAGAAAATTCTTGTCAATTTAGAATTTTATAACTAGCTATACTATCCTTCAAGAGTAAAAGTGAAATAAAGACTTTTTTATGCATATAAAGATTATGAAGACTATGAGAGTTTATCTCCTATAGAACCTCTCTAAAATGAATACTAACTAAATGATCTTTTTCAGGACGAAGAAATATGAACAGAGGAAGATACTTGGGTCCCAGAATGAATGTTAAGTGAATGTAGAAATTACTTTAAAAAAAAAAAAAAAAGACCTCACTCAAACATATTCATTCTCTGAGTAATAAGTAGGATAGCAGTAAATTTGTTAAAAGTCATTACCCTCTCCCATAAACAAATATTCTATAAACTCAGTCAAAGATTACTAATAATCAGAAAGGTAGGATCACAAGATCTACCCAGAAATATTATAGATAGATAAATAGATAGATAGATAGATAGATAGATAGATAGATAGATAGATAGATAGATAGATAGATACATTTTAAAAAGCAGGGGAAAAAACAGATGAAAAACACTCACTGAAATGTTATGATCATGTACTGTCTTATGACTTTTAATTTTTTTAATTAGTTCTACATATTTAGAGTGCAAAGGAAAACTATAAGAGTTTGGGGAAACAATGGCAAAATAAAAAATAAAAAATGAAAATTTGAACTTGCAAAGATCAAAAGAGAAGTACAAAAAGAAAATCAAATGACCACACAACAACAAGCATTTGGAAGTAGCAATACTGATACATGAGTAGACAAATAATTCAAATAGAATTGAAAGTCCAGAATTGGACCTAAATATAATCTAGTATGTGATAAAGGTGGATTTCATTTCAATGGCTAAAAGATTATTCAATAAACTGTTTTGATACTGTTGTTACCTACCTGGATTCCTACCTCCCACTTACACAAGAAATAAGTTTCAGATAGATACAAATATCAGTATGGTATAGAAGTACTACATGAAATTATGGGAAATCTTTTTTTCTATATAATTTTGGAAGAAGGACTTTCTAGGTAAGAAACGAAATTCAGAAGCCCTAGAGGAAGAGATTAATGTATTTGACTAATCAAAGGTTTGTTTTGTCTGCTTGGGAAAAAAAATTATTAATTATGTCAAAAGTACCTACAGAATATTTTATGTTCATTTCACAAAAGGTTAATTTCTAAATTCCTTATACCTTGAGTGTCTTCAAGTCCATAAGAAAATGATTAATAATTCAATGTGAAAATATACAAATAATTTAAATAGACAAGACATAAAAATAGTTCTTAAACACATGAAAAAATCCTCAACCCCACTGAAAGGGATTAGACTATGCCACCCCAAATATTGCATTTTGGCACATTGATTATTTTATGCTGAAGACAATTCAGAAATGCCACACACAGGAATAGCTTTCTGTCCTCACCCTATCTGTCTGAATCCAAGGCATAAATTTCCTGTGAGAAAGGTACCCTCCTGTACCAGGAAAAAGCGAACCTTATTACCAGAGACCAGAAGTCAGCACTGAGATGAGTCTGCACAAATAAACCTTACCAAAATAACCCTTATTTTCAAGATAGTTTCTTTCAGATATTTCCTAGTTTCCCTCATATATTTCTTAGTCACTTTTATCGGCCTTCAAAGCACCAACCAAGCCCCTTTCCTTTGTCTAGTCCTTTCTCCACAATTTATTTTGCTTTGTGAAATGGTAAAAATCTGTTTCTTTGGATTTTCACTTCTTTTCTGTGAAGTCCTCATGCACATAAGAATGTAAACATCTATAAAAATTGTGTGTCTTTTCTCCTGTTAATCTATCATTTGTCAGTTTAATTTGCAGTTCCCAACTACTGAACCTGAGAGTAAAGGAAAAGTTTTTTTTTCCTCCTACACTATTCACACACAAACACAAAAATATTACAAAACACCATTTTTACTTATATTGACGAATATTTTAAAAAAATAAAACTTTGATGATACACAGAAATAGTAAAAAATTGAAAGTAGGTAGGTCCATGTATTATTAGTGGGTGTGAATAACCTCAGTTTTAAAAAAAATTGGGCCATCCCTCTTGAAATTAAAATGAATACATTTGTTTTCCCAGCAATGCTGCTCCTAGAAATTGTTCCTATAAATGAACTTGTACATATTGAAATTAATCATTTATAAGAATATTCACTGAAGTATTGCTTGTAATAGGAAAATGTTCACTAGGGAGCAAACTGAATAAATAATGTGAAATTTTCTCAGACAATGGAATAGGGTGTAGTCATTTTAAAAGTTAGTAAGCTCAAAACTGCCTGATAAGGAGTGATTCTTAGGATACCTTTTAAGTGAAAAAAATTAAGTTTCCATGTAGGGGTAAAAAGAAATATATACACGTGCTCTTATATACATAGACATAGCATATCCCCTGGGCGGGTCCACTAGAAATAGTTGTAAAAGTGGTCGCTGCCATTGAGGACACTGAGTACCTAGGCAATATGGGGAGATATTTTGAGATTTGAATCATATCATGAATTCCCTATTCAGAAAATAAAATTTAGAATATATCACATCTGCTAATATGTATTATAAATATGTGGTGTTCTTGAAATGTATTTTACCACAGAGCCATGTTTTAGTGAACATATAGCAGAAGTAGTCACTTCTCGATGTCTTCTCTAATAAGAAATGATCTCCCCTTTCTTTTTTGCATTCATCATATGGTGTATGCTGTGGCAGCACTCAGACAGTTGTACTTGTATCATCCTCACCTATATTCATGTCTGCTCCACCCTGTTTCAATCATAAGTTCCTTGGGGTCATTCCTAGTACCTTATTCTCCCCTATATTACCAGCATTTGTCACAGTGCCAACATACAGGAATTTGTGGAAGTGACAAATCCTTCACCCTTACATTTTTTGCATTGGAAGGAACACTCCTGGGAGAGGGCATAGGGGTGTCACAGACAGGAACATATGGCACAGCCCAGTTAGGCATGGGCTGCCCATCCATCCAGAAGAGATCTGACTACCCTGTCCCCTTGGTTACCCTGACTGGTCAATTGACTATTCAGCTGCCCTTATTATTGTAATCCCTCAGATGGCCATCTGCTCTGCTCACGTGGGAGAGCTGGCTCCTGGGAGAAGTACTCAGCTGCCCTGCATCCTCAAATCAGGTCAATTACACCACTGCTCCTTAATTGCTCATGACGGCTTGGCTATTATGTATGAACCATCAGTAATTTCCAGTTCATTGTGGCTAAAGATTCTGGGCTAATGAAGGTTCCAACTTCTGCCCCAGGGACGCTGGCACCACTCAGCTTGTACATGTTGCACAACATGCTGGGTTCCATTTCACACCCATTTCAGCTGCTGAATTTCAAACTAAACTATAAGTTAAAATAAAAGCATACCACAAAGGATAAGGCAAGAAGAAGTACCATGTAAAGACAGTGATTCATTTTCAATAAAAAGGAGCAGGGAAAGCATAATCCTGACAATAGCCCTAATTGGTCCTTGAGCAGCAGCCTGCAGCCCTAAGCATAGGTTGTTCCTGTCGGTTTCATCTGAGGAATGACCAGTCCCACAGGTGATCGACGTGAATGACTTACTGGGCCAAATTTAGGGGCTTTTGAAAAATTTCAGGAAAATGAAATTATATTTTCAAGATTTTTCATTTGAGAAACTAATGTTCATTTTTCATCTTGCCCTGGTATAAATGAATAATCTTTCTGAAAACTCACTACACTGTGAACAGTTGGGATCCTTTTGTCTGATGTTAAACAAAGAAAATGTTGATGGAAATGTCCCAGGTGGCACATTTGAAAAGGCTGGATTTGTAACAAAAAGCTTTTTAGCTCTGAGTGATTAAGAAATTTAAACCTTAAAGCTCCCCAAGTTCTCTCTCTCACCCGCCTCTCTCCATATGATTATATACAACATTCAAAATTACTTGCATATTGGGATATATTCTCAAGGTCAAGGATTTGTTGATACCATATTTGATACAGTTTCTAACATAAAGTGGATGTCCTGTCAACTTAACTTTCTGTTTTCAGAAAACCGTACTTGGAGTTCAGATTCACATGGATGCGGCCTCCAACACAGTATCACACTAAACGCAAAAGCCAGCCTTTTGCTGTCAACTCACAATATTGTAGCTAACTATTTTGATTCAACATTCCTTCTTGCATTCAAGATATTTTCCAACTAAAGGGAACTTCAAGGCCACATTGCCCAAAACCCCGTCTTTAAAACTAAATAATCCAAACAGATTAGATGTGTTTCCAGGTCACATAGCTAAATAGTGGTGATCACAGGTCTAGCACCAAAGTCTCCTCCACCCTGGGGAAGCACAGTGAGCATCACAGAGCTTCCTCTTGAGTAAGAGACCCGCCCCCCTCACACACAAAGTTTTCTAGTATTTCCATCACCAAATGAAACTATGCCAATTGAAATAAAATAATCAAATTAGTTACTTATTTTCCTTTCTCCTGAATGCAACTTGGAGACTATATTAAATGTGATAACTGGAAAATATTTCATTCAAAGGAATTTGGAATTTCATTTAAAACCTACTTTCCAGGTTTTAACTTGCAAAATGCTGCCTAATGTTGATATATGCTTTGCAGAAAATTCAGATGATGAGTATAGAATTATTGGCTTAGAAAAACTAAATGTCCTTTAGAGGTGAGATTGCATTTAAATTATCCTCTGCAGAAAGGAAGCTAGTATATATCCTGATGGACATTCAGAAAAAAGAGCCCACAACCATTCCTGGGGACCCATCTTTCTAATACTGTGATGGAAATAACTCTGAGCTAGAAGTCAGAAGATTGAGTTTTAATCAAAGCAATGGTTGCTCCTCACAGGCGGTGTGACCTGGAACAAAGAACTTCTCCAGCTCTCATTTGTAAATGAAGGTGAGTCCTTCCAACTCTGCCTAGCTAATTTCTATGGTCTCATGACCTTTGTTTCCGACCTACATATTTTTTACGATGATTTTAATACTTTTACATAGAGAGTAGATACATATCCAAAAAAGTAAATAAATAAAGGTTATAGGTTATGACACTGAAGTAATGAATGGGTCAGGTATTGTTTTATTTTGTTGTTGTTTTTTAATCATCCCAACAGTTATTTTCAAGACAAACATTCTCTCCTTTTAAGTCATTATCTTAAGAAGCTATATGGCCTCAAGTCAGTTTATATGGCACAGACAAAACTTACTCCTTTACCTTAGAACCCCCTTTCCTTTATTTAGCAGTAAATGATTGTGCCTACGTTACTCAATTATTTGCCAAATTAGCCACAATAACTTACAACTGTTCTTCTAAATCAGAATACCATCCAAGTATGAAGGTGTGTCATCCCTAGAGATACATCGAACAGTAGCCTCAGGCTTCACATGCAGTATAAAAGTACAGGGGAAAATGCTTTAAGTAACAGTAGCAACAGTTGAAGAGCAATATAGTCTCCCAAGGAAAGGATGTTGAAAGGAACCTCACTCACATGAATGTTTGAATAATAATATATGCTTTAAAAAATCATATATTATTTTTTAAAATGGAATAGAATGTCCGGGAATAAATCTCCACATATGAAGGGGTTCAGAATATGCCACCTCAAAATATGCTGCTTTGGCATATTGATTATTTTGAGCTAAAGGCACTTGAGAAACAGCAGCTGTAGGAAGGGCTCTCTGCTCCCCTTTTCTACATAAAAGCAGGTCATAGAATTTCCCATGAGAAAGGTGCTCTCGCTGTACTAGGAAGAGAAGAGCATCCTCATCACCTGAGACTGGGAACCAACACCAAAATGGACATGTACAAACAAACCTACTAAAATAACCTTTATCTCCCATTAGTTTCTCCCTTATATTTCCTAGTCACTGTCCTTTAATTTACTGCCCTTAGCCCAAGCCCCTTTGTCTTATCACATCCCCACAATTTTTTTATTTTTAATTTTAAAAATATATAAGCTTTCAGGCCTCAAGCTTTCAGGCTCTTTGGGGTCTTCATTTGCCTTTTGAAGATTCCTATGCATACATAAAAATATTAAATGAAATTCGCATACTTTTCTCCAATTTATCTTATTTCAGCTTAATTCTTAGGCACAGCCACCGAACCTAATAGGGTAGAATGAAATTTTTCCTTCCCTACATATATGGTCAAATGATTTTTAACAAGGATACCAACACCACTCAATGGGGGAAAGGACAGCCTTTTCAATAAATACTGTGTTTCCCCAAAAATAAGGCCTAGCTGGGCAATCAGCTCTAATGCATCTTTTGGAGGAAAAATTAATTTAAGATCGGGTATTATATTATATTAATTATATTATATTAAAGACCCAGTCTTATAGTAAAATAAGACCGGGTCTTACATTAACTTTTGCTCCAAAAGACACATTAAAGCTGATGGTCCAGCTAGGTCTTATTTTCAGGGAAACATGGTAGTACTGGGAAAACTGGATACCCACATGCAAAGAATGAAATTGAACCTTTCATTCTATCATACACAAAATTTAACTGAAAATGGGTCAAAGATCTAAATGTAAGAGCAACAGAGTCATAAAACTTACAAGAAAACACAGAGAAAAATCTTCACATTGGATTTGGCAATGACTTTTTGGATATGCCACAAAAAGCAGAGAAAAAAGAGATAAATTGGACTTCACCAAAATTAAAAACATCTGTGCATCAAAGGCCACAATCAAGAGAGTTGAAAAGGCAACCCACAGAAAGGGAGAAAATATTTGCCAATCACATATTTGATAAGGGATTGTATATCCAGATTATATAAAGAATTTCTACAACATACACATACACACAAAAAGAACAATTTGATTTTAAAAATTGGCAAAGGACTTGAATAGCCATTTCTCTACAGAAGGTATACAAATACCAACAGATACACGTACATGAATAAATACCTAACATCACTGATGATCAGGAAATGCAAATCAAAATCACAATGAGATATACTTTATACCCATTAAAAATAGCTATTATCAAAAAACTAAAATGTGTTAGTGAGGATGTAAAGAAATTGGAACCCTTATGCATTTCTGTTGGAAATGTAAAATGATACAGCCACTGTGGAAAACAGTATGGTGGTTCCTCATAAAATTAAACATAGAATTAACATTTAACCCAACGATTTCACTTCTGAGTATATAGCCAAAAGAAGTGAAAGCAGGGACTTGAACAGATATTTATATAACAATATTCACAGCAACATTATTCACAATAATCAAAAAGCGGAAATAATACAACTATTCATCAACAGATAGATAAACAAATGTGGTGTATATAATACAATGGTATATCATCGAGCCTTGAAAAGGAATGAAATTCTGATACATGCTACAGCATGGATGTACCTTGAAGACATTATGCTAAGTGAAATAGCCAGACATAAAAGAATATTGCATTATTCTACTTATGAGTACACAAGGTACATAAAATAGTCAAATTTATAAAGACAGAAAGTAGCATAGTGGTTACTGGGGGTTGAGAGGAGGGGAGAATGGGGAATTATTGTTTAACAGTTGCAGAGTTTCAGTTTGAGATGATGGAAAAATTCTGGAGATGGACAGTGGTGATGATTACACAACAATATGAGTGTATTTAATGTTACAGAATTGTACACTTAAAATGGTAAATCTTATGTCTATTTCAGCATGCAAAAAAATCAGTGGCATGACTTTGAGGTACATGTCAACTATGGAAGTGGCTCAGATTACCTATCAAGAAAGAACTTGCAATTCAGCTGCAAAGAGTCTAGGTGATTGAAAGCCTCCAGCTGTCAGCACCTTCAGGATGCACCTCAGCTTTCAAATTGAGACCACACTCTTCCCAGACAACCTCTAGCTAATGACTGAGCAAGCACAGCTATCAGACCTGGGAAATTCTGCCCGACACTGGAATCCTGATGTCTAATCTTAACTCTAGAGCTCTTTGTTGGGTTGGTTGACAGTTTTTCAGACCTGCATCATGTTCTGTTTGCTTTCTCTGCCCAATCCTGCTTCTCCTTCTTTTTTTACTTCACAGGCATTAACCCCCAATAAACCTCTTGCCCTCCTCACTGTCTCAGTGTCTGAGTGATCCTGAGTCTGGAGTTTGGTGAATGGATCACTCCTAGCCCAGCTGCCAATGAGGACACCACCCCTGGTAGTATGTAGAGCACAAATAGTCCACGGCATAACATGGAAGTCTAGTTGCTAAAATTTTCACTGTTGGTGACTTGAGAGAATTTTCTGATGGAGGGGAATACATGGGCTAGTGAAATGCTTCAGGCATTTTACAAGTTAGGGAAGGAGGAAAATGCATACCCAATTGACCCTTGAACAATGTAGGAGTGCCAACACCCCTGAGCCATCAAAAATCCATGTATAACTTTTGACGCCTGAAAAACTTAACTACTAATAGCCTACTGTTAACTGGATTCTATGCCAATAACATAAATAGTCGATTAATACATATTTTGTATGTTGTATATTATATGCAATATTCTTACAATAAAGTAAGCAAAAGAAAAGAAAATGTTATTAAGAAAATCAAAAGGAAGAGAAAATACATTTACAATATTCATTGAAAAAAGAATCTGCATATAACTGGGCCCATGCAATTCAAATTTGTTGTTCAAAGGTTAACTGTCCATGGACAGTGGAATTAGCTGCTCATTTCTAAACTGATTTAATGCCCTACAAAAGGATAATGGAAAACTGAAGAAAATTAAACAATTGAAAACTAAGTATAAATCACAGAGAGACTCAACTTAAGGAGGACTTTATCTCCTGCAGTTAGAGTGAGTTGCTCCAAAAAATTTGAAACCTTAGGACACAGAATGCTTAGCCATGGAAAATCTGTTTGAGCAAGGACAGGGCCACCTCTCAGATTCTGTGGGTACAAAGGAATCTGAGAAGCCAAAATCTTGGGCAGTATCTACCCAGATGTCCCCATCCCATGAGTCAATTACAAATTTTCCCAACCAGGTCCCTGACATTAACATAAAGAACTTGCCCCTCATTGAGAAGTTAAGCTCACTAAGTGAGTTTAGTGGCAATTACGTTGAAATTCACTTCATTCCTTAAAATATGTGCCTTGACTCAAAATTTTAAAACATATTCCCAGAAGTCGATATAAGTGCTATTGAAAGCAAATTATCTAAAAATATGTTTGTTACAGCATTGTCTATAACAGAAAAAAGTTGAAAACAACCAAAATATCCAAAAATAGGAGACTGGTTAAATCAACTATAATATCCATGCAAAGGGATACCAAACTATCATGAAAAATTAAGTTTAGAACCATTAATAATGATGTAGGAAGTTATTTAATACAAATTTCAGGTTACAAATTGGACTATCAGGTTACAAATTGAAATATATATGTATATATAGAGAGAGACATATATATAGATATAATTACATATCTATATGCATATACATCTTCATAAAGCCATGAAGATTTATACCAAAGTAATAATTGTTACATTTTAAAGTGATTATAAGTGAATTTTTTTCTTCGACTATAAATGTATTACAGTAGCCCCCACCCCACCCCCGCCATCCCTAGGGGACACATTCCACAACCCCCAGGGAATGCCTAAAACCACAGATAATAAAGTTTAATTTATAAATTAGGCACAGCAAGAGAGTAACAACAATAACTAATAATAGACCAATTATTATAACAATATACTCTAATAAAAGTTAAGTGAATGTGGTCTCTCTCTCAACGTATTTTATTGTACTGTTAACTCACCTTTTCACTTAAAGGAAGCACTTTCCAGCTTCTCTTTGGTATGTCCCAATTGTCGGCACTACTACTCTTGCACTTTGGAGCCATTATTAAGTAAAATAAGTGTTATTTGAACACAAGCACTGCGATAGAGCCACAGTCAATCTGACTACCAAGAAGGCTACTGAGTAATAAGCGGGTAGTACATATAGCGTGGCGATGCCGGCAAAGGGATGATTCACGTCTCACGCGAGATTTCATCACGCTACTCAAAACAGTGTGTAATTTCAGCCTTTTGAGTTGTTTATGTCTGGAGTTTTCCATTAAGTATTTTCAGATTGGAATGCGGTTGATTGCAGGTAACTGAAACCACGGAAAGCAAAACTGCAGATGATTGCGAGCAACTGTATTAGTAAAATAATAAAAATGCCTTTGCGTTTTTAAAAAGTAAAGAAACTTCATGGTCCCAAACCAGTTGTTCCAGCATGTTGGAGAATAGCGTTTATTGCCGCCAACTCTCTATCTTCAAAGAGATATTTAAATGTAGTATCTCATATTAGCAAAATGAAATTTTAATATTGAAAAAAATGTAAGACAATGAATTATCAAATTTAAAAATTCGGTATTGGGTGTTCAGAAACACTTTTCAGAACAAAAAAACAGGCTTCTTCATTTAATAAATATGTTATTTGTTTACATAGTGGTAACTAGTGATATTTTTTCTTGATATTACTCCTATATGTAACAGAATAAAATGTCCCTAGTAGGCGATCAAAAACTTCTGATTATACTTCCATTTTTTTTTCTTTTCTTTTTATTTAAATTTATTGGGGTGACAATTGTTAGTAAAGTTACATAGATTTCAGGTGTACAATTCTGTATTACATCATCTATAAATCCCATTGTGTGTTCACCACCCAGAGTCAGTTCTCCTTCCATCACCATATATTTGATCCCCCTTACCCTCATCTCCCAACCCCCCCCCCCCCGACCCCCCTTACCCTCATAGACACAGACAATAGTTTAGTGGTTACCAGAGCATACGTCCGTTTTAAAATTGCACCTAGCAGACCCTGACATAGCTTCCTCTGAGTTAAATACTAAAACATCCATGTAGAAAAAGGGGACGACCTTAAATAAAATAGAATGTTAATGTAGATAAACAATTGCCAGATTTTGGAAGAAAATTCAAAGAATATTGTTGCCAAGGGAATTTGAGAGAAATGTAACCAGCCTTCAGCTCAGAAAACACAGCCCAACTTGATTTAAAAAAAATAAAAGTTTTTATAGCTCCATATTGTTCAGCCTCTGATTTTAAAACAAAGAGATGACTAAGCAATCACCCATATACTTTAATTATTGATATTTTTATTATAAAAACGTTCATTCCTTTTGGGTTGATGGAAAAGTTCTGAAAATAGATAGTAGTTACTATTATACAACATTGTGAAAGTATTTAATGCTACTGAATTGTGTGTGCACTCTAAGATGGTTAAAATGGTAAGTTTTATGTTATTTTACCACAATAAATATAAATAAATTAATAAATAAATACTTTCACACAAAAAAAAGAAAATAGCAAAATAAACCCCCAGAGACCCACCACCCATTTTCAACAATTATGAACCCATAGCCAATCTTATTTCACTTATATCCTAGTCCTTTCCAACACTGAATTATTTTGAAATAAACAAATCCCAGGCAGCATATCATTTCATCCATAATCATTTCAGCATTTTTCTCTAAAGGACAACAATGCTTTCTTAAACCATAACTATTACCACATCTAAAATTAACAATAATAGCTCCTTAATATCATCAAATATTCAATCAGTGGCCAAATTTCCCCAGTTGTCTTACAATGTTTCTTGATTTGAAACAGAATTTAAACAAAATCGCATTGCATTTGTTTGCTCTATCTCTTCTGTCACATTCAATAAATAAATTTCCGTCTTTTAAAATTTTTCTTTAACTATTTTCACAATATAATCATTGAATGAATTGAATTGTTAGTCCTGGAAAGCTCTTTACATTCTGAATTTTGCTCATTACATCTTTATGGTGCTATTTGACATGTGCCAACATCCCCTGTGTTTCCTGAAAGCTAGTAATAATTAGATCCAGAGGCTTGAGCAGACTTTTTTGTTTGAGCCTAGCCAAGGGTTTGTCAATTTTGTTAATATTTTCAAAGAACCAGCTCTTTGTCACATTAATTTTTTCTATTGTCTTTTTGTTCTCTATTTCATTTAGTTCTGCTCTGATTTTTGTTACTTCCTTTCTTCTGCTGACCTTGGGTTTCATTTGTTCTTCTTTTTCAAGTTTTTTAAGGTGTAACGTGAGGTTATTTATTTGAGATTTTTCTTGTTTCTTGAGATAGGCCTATAATGATACAAATTTCCCTCTTAAAACTGCTTTCACTGCATCCCAAAAATTTTGGTAGGATGTATTTTCATTCTCTTTTGTCTCTATGTATCTTTTATCTCTTCTCTAATTTCTTCTTTGACCCGATCGTTTTTTAAAAGTATGTTATTTAATCTTCATGTATTTGAGGTTTTTCCTGCTTTCTTTTTGCAGTTGATATCCAATGTCAAAGCCTTGTGATCAGAAAATATGCTTGGTATGATTTCAATCTTCTTAAATTTGCTGAGGTTAGTTTTATGTCCCAATATATGGTCTATCCTTGAGAATGTTCCATGTACACTAGAAAAAAAATGTATAGTCTGACGTTTTAGGATGAAGTGCTCTATAAATGTCAATTATGTCCATTTCATCTAATGTGTCATTTAGGGCTGCTATTTCGTTATTTATTTTCTGTTTGGATGATCTATCCATAGCTGTCAATGATGTATTTAGGTCCCCTAGTATAATTGTGTTTTGTTCAATTTCTCCCTTTAGTTTTGTTAGTAGTTGCTTGGTATATTTCGGTGCTCCCTGATTGGGGGCATAAATATTGATGACTGTTATGTCTTCTTCTTGTATAGTCCCCTTTACCATTATGAAATGTCCGTCATTGTCTCTTGCTACCTTTTTCACTCTGAAGTCTGTTTCATCTGATATCAGTATGACTACACATGATTTTCTCTGGATACCATTTGCTTGGACTGTCAATTTCCACCCTTTCACTTTGAGCCTATGCTTGTCCTTGTAGCTGAGATGTGTCTCTTGGAGACAGCATATGGTTGGGTTTAGTTTTTTGATCCAATCTGCTACTCTGTGCCTTTTTATTGGTGAGTTCAGTCCATTTACTTTTAGGGTGATTATTGATATGTGAGGATTTCCTATCATTCTATCTTTAGTTTTCTGGTAAGACTGTGTCTCCATTGTTTCTTTGCCTTTTTGTTGTTGTCTATTATTTCTGTGTGGTGGTATTCTATGATGTTTCCCTCTGTTTCTTCTTTTATTACAGTACATATTTCAGTTCTGGATTTTTTCTTTTTTTGAGTGGTTACCCTTAAGTTTATGTAAAAGAAAGTTGATATTTAGAGTATTCCATTTTCTTTAGCATGCTTACTTTCTCCATTTCCATATTCCAGTTCAGGCCTTTACTCTCCCCCTTTTTATGTTTCGGTTGCCACAAATTGTGCCTGTTGATGGTGGTTGAATAGCCTCTTTTAGTATTTCTTCTAGTGCAGGTGGTGTATTAGAAAATTCCCTCAGCTTCTGTATGTCTGGAAAGGTCTTTATTCCTCCTTCATATCTAAAGGATATCTTTGCTGGATATATTATTCTTGGCTCATAATTTCTCTCTTTCAATAGTTTGAATATTTGGTTCCACTCCCTACTGGTTTGTAGAGTTTCTGCTGAAAAATCTGATGATAATCTAATGGGCTTTCCTTTGTAGGTTACCGTCTTCTTTTCCCTGGCTGCCCTGAGGATTCTTTCTTTGTTGTTGATTTTTGACAGCTTCAATACATTGTGCCTTGGAGAAGGGCTGTTGCAGTTGAGGTAATTAGGTGTTCTGTTTGCTTCTTGGATTCAAGGATCCAGTTCTTTCCACAAGTTTGAGAAGTTCTCATCAACTATTTGTTTGAATATGCTCTCTGTTCCCTTCTCTCTTTCTTGTTCTTCTGGTATGCCCATTATTCTTATATTGCTCTTTCTGATGGAGTCAGAAAGTTCTTGTAGAGTTCTTTCATTTCTTTGAAGTCTCAAGTCTCTTTCTTCCATCCATGTAATTTCCAGATTTCTATCTTCGATGTCACTGATTCTTCCCTCCATCTGGTCAACTCTACTTCCTAAGCTGGCTATTTCATTCTTGATTTCTTCTATTGAGTTCTTAATCTCTAGAAATTCTATTTGGTTCTTTTTTAAAACTTCAATCTCTTTGGTAAAATGTTCATGCTGTTCTTTGATTGTGTTTCTGAGTTCATTAAACTGCCTTTCTGTGTTTTCTTGCATCTTGTTGAGTTTTTTCAGAACTGCAATCTTGAATTCTCTGTCATTTAAGTCACATATTTCCATATCTTTAAGTTCATTTCCTGGAGACTTTTCATTTTCTTTCTGAGCTGTCTTGTTGCCTTGGTTATTCATGGCAATTACTGATTTATTATTTCTCTTCCTAGACATCTACAGGAGTGGCTTCTGCAACAGGTTGATAGGAAGAGGTCTTTCTTTTGTTTTCCAGTATGTGTTGGTGTGGGGACAGAGTCCCGGAGAGCAGTTTCCAGGCTCTTGGCCTCACGTGGGGAGGTGGTGGATGACTGTTCAAAATAAAGAAAAGTTTATGTTATTGTTAAAAATGGTTTGATTCACTCAGCTCTTCCATCTGTGTACTTTCATTTCATCACCATCAATTTTACAAACATTTTTTTTATTATATGCCTGGCACTGTCAGTACTGGGACCCATGGGGAAAAAAGACCTGGCAATTATACAATATAGAATAAAATGTTGACCCTACCCCTAGGGAAACATGCTGTAGTGGAAAAGACAGATCTTTACAAAACAAATGTGGTGCCTATACTCATTGTTCTCATAAAAGTATAAACTAAGAGTAGTCACCTATTACATAACCCAAACTCTGTTTTGCTTTGGTGTAAGTTCTGATTGGAGTGAATGCATGTTTTTCAAGGACAACTATTTATGTAGTATAGATTCCCTGGCAAATGGAAAGTTTAGACAGGATGCAAAAGCCTCAATGTTGTTAGTATTTAACATGAACAGTGTCACCCACTATACTTAGAGACAGAACTATCAATCCCATTTTTGTTGTATGGTTCTAGTTTTCTCTTGTCATCCCTACCTTCTTAGTACAAAGGACTGCAATAGTTCAAGATTTTCCCATTAAACATGAGAAATTGTTACCAGCCATGCTTGTCTTTCTCAGCCTCTCTTCCCTGTTCCACATCAGCTAGCACTAGGTCCCACTCCAAACCAACCTTGGAGGTTTTGCTTCATGAGTTATGTGGGCAGAGTTAATGGAGCTATCACTTGCTCTTGTCTGCAAACAGGAAATGATGGATGGCTATCTGCTAAATGTATTAAACTTCAGTCCAAAAGAGTTGCTCCTTAACATGCAAGAGAAAAAGAAAAATTAGATTTCTCCATTTCTTCATTCACCTCCTACATTATAGGAAGATACTTCACTTCTCATGCTAGTCACCAACATAACTAGCAAGTTCCTCAGTGTCAACACAGATATTCAGAACATTTATTTAACACAGTGCATTCATCCATTTCTTCTGCACATATTTGTTGAGAACCCATTAAGTGGAAAAGCTCTGAGCTAGATGCTGGAGATACAAAATAAATAAAACATAGTGTTGGTACTTGGGAGCTTATGATATAGTAAGAGAGAGAGAGATTAAAATAAATCATTGAAATGAGGTATCATACGTTCTAATAAACAAAATATACAGAGTAACAATTATAAACCCCTTTTATGGAGAACTTGCTATATAGGTACTCTGATAAATACCTCATATTCATTAAAATCAGTCAATCCTTACAACAAACATCCCTATCAGATAGTGAGAAATTAAACCAACGTACTTTCCTAATACTGTGCTAAGCAATTCTGGGACAATACTTCTCTGTTTATGTGCTAAAAAATACTAGGATCAAGTAAAAGGAAGTACTTTTGTTCCATGAAATATTTGCTCCTGGAAGATAAGACTGTGAATCAATTAAAACAGCTTACTTATCAAGACTAAACTTGTTCATCAGGACTTACTCTAAGATGTCCACCAAGTGAAAATTATTCTGGAGTGATGTCAGTAACATGGTGACGTGAGGGGTTCCCTTGATCTCTCCCTTTGAAATTACAACAAGTTAAACCTCTATAATTCAACAAAGGATTCCCTGTGCAATATACAAACACATCTGAGATACCCAAGCATCAAAATATCTGAAGGTGGATGAATCGGGGCAAACAGGGGAGGAGGGAAGAAAGTACAGCAGAGATGGGTGTCATGGATGCAGCCTGGAACTCACTGAGTGTTTTGGGAAAGAGGAAGATTCAGGCCGCACACTCTGTAGCTCTGAGGATTCCTGCCTCAGTAATCAGCATATAATACAGCTGAATCCAGTGATAGAGGCAGAGACCTAATACAGAAGTGAGATGCCTATGTTCTAGAAGCTGCCATTGCAAGGCAGAAAACAAAGCCACGGAGGCTGGCTGCCTACACCCATGCTCCCAGAGGTAGCTAAGGATCCCAGAAGAAACTGTAGCAATGAGTGTTGGGTTACAAAGCAAAATATCTATAGCCCTGAGAACTGGAGAGACAGTTCCTGAGTGGCAGATGTACTCTGAGGCTAATCCCAGTGCTAAGGGTGGAGATACTGAGGCAAGGCAGCTGAGTATGGCAGTCGCTATTACTGGGAGAAGAACAAAGCCACAAACACATCAGTGGCCTTTCACAGTCCCTCCACCCCCACCCTTCATGACTGATCCCAGCAGGGACACTGGAACAGCTCAGGCAGCACAGCACTGTATCTGGATGCAGAAGCAGCACTGGGATTCCAGGGTCTCAGAAGCCCATTGCCCACCACATTCTCCCACTGGGGTGGTGCCCTGAGACCCAGGTGAACTGGTCACAGAGGAGATGCCCACCTTCCCAGGAAATACAAGGCATCTTCCACCACCCAGAAGAGATCTGAGAATCTGGAGCAGTGAAAAAGAAAATAAAACATCCAGCACCACCTACTATAAAACAAAAGAAAGACCTCTTCTTATCAATCTGCTGCAGAGTTCACCCCCTCCCACCATAAATGACTAGGCAGAGAAATAATCCATCAAATACCACAAACAACCAAGATAATAAGGCAACTCAGAAAGAAAATTTGAAAAATCTAGAGAAAATGAACTTAAAAACATGGAAATATGTGACTTGAATGACAGAAAATTCAAGATTGCAGTTCTGGAAAACCTCAATGAGATGCAAGAAAACTCAGGCCATTTAATTAATTCAGAAATAAAATCAATGAACAAAATGGATACTTTACTAAAGAGATTGAAATGTTAAAAAAAGAACCAAATAGAAATTCTGGAGCTGAATAACTCAATAAAAGAGATGAAGAATGGAATAGTGAGCTGAACAGATGAAGGAAAGAATTAGTTATATCAAAGACAGAAATCAGGAAATGACAGAGATGGAACAGGAGAGAGACTTGAGAGTTAAAAGAAATGACTCTCAAGTCAAGAAATGATTCTGACTTCATCAGAAAGAGCAATATAAGAATAATGGGTATACCAGGAGGACAAGAGAGGAAGAAGGGAACAGAAAATCTATTCAAACAAATAGTCAACAAAAACTTCCAAAACCTATGGAAAGAACTGGATCCTCAAATCCAAGAAGCAAACAGAACACCTAATTATTCAATGCAAAAAGGCCTTCAAAGCACATTATATTAGGACTGTCAAAAATTAATAACAAAGAAAGAATTTTCAAGGCAGCCAGGGAAAAGAAGATGGTAACCCATAAAGAAAAGTCCATTAGATTATCATAAGATTTCTCAGTAGACACTCTACAAGCTAAGAGAGTAGAATCAAATTTCCAAACTAACAAAAGAGAGAAATTACCAGCCAAGAATAATATACCCAACAAAGTTATCCTTTAGATATAAAAAAGTAATAAAGAACTTTTCAGACATACAGAAGCTGAGGGCATTTTCCGTCAGGAGGCCTGCATTACAGAAAATACTGAAGGGGGTTATTCTTCCCGAAACAAAAAGACAAAAGGATACAAAACTATGACTAAGATGACTAACAGACAAAAGCAGGAAATTGCAAACCCAATTCAGAACAGGGAACCAGACACTTAAATATAACAGAAATGTTAAAGGAGGTAAATACATTAAAAAGAAAAAGAGAAGACAGCTTGCTACTGCAGCTCGGAAATGAACTCACAGCATAAATAGGGATAATTTGTGACAACAAAAACATAAAAGGGGATGGGGTAAAGATCTGAATTTACAAAGGGGAATGGTAAGACGCATGCAGAAGAAAAAAGACTACTGTATATATCTTTCTTATATATAAACCTAATAGTAACCACACAAAAAAAATCTAGAAGTGAGACACTTAACATAAAAAAGAGGAAACAGGGGGAAAAAATCATACTACTATACCACCAAACTAAAAGAACAGAAAGAGACACAGGGCAAAGCAACAATGGAGATATCGAGCTACCAGAAAACAAAAGATAAAATCGCTATAGAAAATCTTCATATATCAATAATCACCCTAAATGTAAATGGTCTGAACTCACCAAAAAAAGGCAAAGAGTAGTAGGTTGGATCAAAAAACGAAACCCAACCACATGCTGCCTTCAAGACACATAGCTGCAAGAAAAAATGTAGACTCAAAGTGAAAGGATGGAAAATGGTACTCCAAGTAAATGGCATCCAGGGAAAGTGGGTATAGTCATACTTACATCTGATGAAATAGACTTCAAGATATAAAAGTTAACAAGTGACAGAGGTAGACATTTCATAATGATAAAGGGGACAATACAACAAAAAGACATAACACAACAATATATATGCTTTCAATCAGGGAGCACAAAAATGTTTAAAGCAACTACTAACAGAATTAAAGGGAAAAACAGACAGAAACACAACTATAGTGGGGCACCTAAACACCCAATTGACAGCTATGGATAGATCATCCAAACAGAAAATCAATAACATCAGCCTTAAATGGAACATTAGACCAAATGGACATAATCAACGCTTACAGAGCCTTTCATCCAAGAACACCAAATTATACATTCTTCTCTAGTGAATATGGAACATCCTCAAGAATAGACCATATGTTGGGACACAAAACTAGCCCCAACACACTGTGTGAGGGATATAAATGATAAATGTTTAACTATTACATAGTTTTGTACACCTGAAACTAATTAAAAAAAAAAAAAACTAGCCCCAACAAATTTAACCATTCCAAGCATATTCTTCAACCATGATGCTTTGGAACTGGCGATCAACTGCGAAAAGAAAGCAAGAAAAACCACAAATATATGGAGATTAAACAACATCTTACTAAAGAATGACTGGGTCAAATGAGAAATAAAAGGAAAGATAAAAAGAAACATAGAAACAAATGAAAATGAAAATACAATATATCAAAACTTTTGGAATGCTGCCAAAGCAGTAATAACAGGGGAATTTATATCATTACTGGCCTATCTCCAAAAACAAGAAAAATCCCAAATAAACAACCTAACATTACATCTTAAAGTACTAGAAAAAGAAGGAAAAATTAAGCCGTAAGTCAGAAGAAGGAAGGAAATATTAAAAATTTGAGAATTAAATGAAACACAGAACAAAAAGACAACAGAATAAAACAATACAACAAAGAGCTGCTTCTTTGAAAAGATTAATAAAATTGACAAAGTCCTAGCTAGACTAACTAAGGAAAAAAGAGAAAAGACACCAATAAACAAAATCAGAAGTGAAAGAGGGGAAGTTATGATGCATACCACAGAAATACAAAGGACCATACAAGAATACTATGAAAAACCATATGACACCAAATTCAATAACCTAGAAGAAATGGACAAGTTCTTAGAAATATATAACCTTCCCAGACTGAATGACAAAGAACTGGAAAATCTAAATAGACTATTCAACAGGAAGGAAATTGAAACAATCATCAAAAACCTCCCCAAAAAACAAAAGTCCAGGACCAGAATTCATGGTAGTGAATTCTACCAAACATTCAAAGATGATTTAATACCTGTCTTCCTCAAACGCTTCCAAAAAATCGAAGGAAAGGCAATACTTTTTAACCCATTTTATGAGGCCAACATTACCCTGATACCAAAACCCGGTATCAGGATAATACCAAAAAAAGAAAGTTACAGATCAATATCTCTGATGAATACAGATGCAAAAATCCTGAACAAAATGCTAGCAAATTGAATGCAACAATATACTTAAAAGATTATACATCACAATCAAGTGAGGTTCATTCCAGGGGCACGAAGATTGTTCAACATACACAAATTGATCAACGTGATATATCACGTTAACAAAATAAAAGATATGAATCATATGATCATATCAATAGATGCAGAAAAAGCATTTAAGATACAACATTCATTCATAATTAAAACACTTAATCAAATCTATATAGAAGGAAATTACCTCAACATAATAAAGGCCATATATATATAACAAACCCTCAGAAAGTATTATAATTAATGGTGAAAAACTAAAAGCTTTTCCTGTAAGATAAGGAGCAAAACAAGGATGTCCCCTCTTACCACTGCTATCAACCGGAAGTCCTATCCAGAGCAATCAGACAAGAGAAAAAAATAAAAGGCATCAAAGATAGGAATAAAGAAGTCAAATTGTCACTTTTTGCAGATGACCTGATTCTTTATATAGATAACTCTAAAGATTCCAACAACAACAAAAAAAAACTGTTTGAAACAATAAACAAATACAATAAGTTGCAGGATACAAAATCAATGTACAAAAATCCATTGTGTTCCTGTATAGTAACAGTGAAATTTCAGAAAAATTTAAAAAGAAACAACATTTCCTTTTGCGATTGCAACTAAAAGAATAAAATATCTAGGAATAAACTTAAAGAAAGGTGTGAAGGATGTACACACGGAAAAGTACAAGACATTATTAAAAGAAATTGAAGATACAAAGAAATGGAAAGATACTCTGTGTTTAGGAATTGGAAGAATCAACAAAGTTAAAATGGCCCTATTACCCAAAGCAATATACAGAGTTAATGCAATCCCTATCAAAATCCCAATAGCATTTTTTTAAGAAATAGAACAAAAAAAAATCATGAGATTGTATGGAATCACAAGAGACCCCAAATTGCCAAAGCAATACTAAGAAAAAAGAACAAGGTTGGAAGTTTCACTCTCCCTGACTTCAATTTATACTACAAACAGATAATAATCAAAACAGCATGATATAGGCAGAAAAACAAACAGACCGATACAACAGAATTGAGAACCCAGAAATAAACCAATATGCATATGAACAGATACTTTTCAACAAAGGAGCCAAAAACATACATTGGAGCAAAGAAAATCTCTTCAATAAATTGTGCTGGGAAAAGTGGAAAGCCACATGCAAAAAAGTGATGAAACTAAACTTCTATCTGTCACCATATACCAAAATTAACTCAAAATGAATCTAAGATCTAAAATTAAGAACTGAAATAATAAATTATAAAAAAAAAAAAGCTTAGGTACTAAACTTACAGACCTAGGGTTCAGATAGGATTTTATGAATTTGACCTCAAAAGCAAGGGAAGTAAAAACTAAAAAGCTTCTACACAGAAAAAAAAAAAAAATCAACAAAACAAAGAGGCAACCAACTGAATGGGAGAAGATAGTTGCAAACAATGCGTCAAATAAGAAGCTAATATCCAAAATATATAAAGAATTCATAAACTCAACAAAAAATAGGCAGAGGACCTGAACAAACACTTCTCCCAAGAAGACACATCAACAGCTAGTAGATATATGAAAAGATGCTCAACTTCACTAGCTATTAGGGTAATGCAAATCAAAACCATAATGAAATTCTACCTCACACCTGTTAGAATGGTTATTATCAACAAGACAAGGAATAACAAGTGTTTGAGAGTTTGTGGAGAAAAAGGAACCCTCATACACTGCTGGTGGGAATGTAAATTGGTTCAGCCACTATGGAAAAAAGTGTGGAGGTGCCTCAAAAAATTAAGAATAGAATCACCATACAACCCAGCAATCCCTTTTCTGGATATCTACCCAAAAGACCTGGAAACATTTATCCATAAAGATATATGTACCTCTATATTCATAGCAGCTTTATTCACAGTGGCCATGATATGGAAACAACTGTTGTCCTTCGATAGATGATTGGATAAAGAAGATGTGGTATATATATACAATGAAATTTAAAAAAGATGAAATACTGCCATTTCTGACAATATGGATAGATCTTGAGACTATCATGCTAAATGAAATAAGTCAGACAGAAAAAGTCAAGAACCATATGATTTCACTCATCTGTGGGATATAAAACTGAAAGCAACAAACGAGCAAGACAAACAAACAAACACTCATAGACACTGACAACAGTTTAGTGATTACCAGAGAGTAAGGAGGTGGAGGTGAAGGTTGTTAGAAGAGGGAGAGGGGGTCAAATATAGAGTGACAAAAGGAGATTTGCCTTTGGGTGGTGGACACACAATACAATATATACACATAGATGATGTATTATAGAACTGTGCACTTGAAAGCTATATACTTTTACTAACCAATGTCACCCAATAAATTTAATTAAAAATTTAAAAATAATGGGCAATGGGAAGCCATTGAAAGGTTAAAAAAAATGTTATTTTATCATAGACACTGCCCAATCCCTACCAATTCTCTACCTTGAAAGACCCACCTTAAAAATCACACAACGTAAGCCCTAAAACACCATAAATATCCTCCCCTCATGTCTTCATTTTGTGACATTATTAAAGTTAAACTGGCTTTCTCCCTTACTTCAGGAGACCTAATAAACTTAGTTTTGCTTGATCAGTAGGTTTTTCTGGGATCTTGTGAAGATCAATGATCAGTCACCATTTCACATTTGTATCAGGATTTATATGACTCTAAACTAAATCTTATATTTTTGTGCATTCTGCCATTTATGGTAGATTAAAAGAAGTGATATTTTATTGGGAAGCATGTAAAGGATGGGCACTGGAAAAGTGCTATTTCGGCTGAATTTTAAAATACAAGATAGTCATCTGATTTTCAAGAGAGGAAACGTTATTTGTGTGCAGTCAGAAGCATGAATTTTTAAGATACAAGGTGTGATCACAAAATACGGTGAATGTTTAAATTTTTTAAAAAATTCATTACAGTACAAGACACATTGCCATTAATCCCCCTCAAAATACTCCCCCTCACTTCAAACACACTTACCCCATTGTTCTTGCCACTTTCTGAAGCAGCTCTGGAAGTCCTCTTTCATGAGTGTCTTTAGTTGTGCTATCAGGCCTACCTCAGTGTCCTGAATCAATTCAAAATGTTTCATTTCATGATCATTTTGACTTTGGGGAAGAGCCAGAAGTCGCACAGTGCCAGATCTGGTGAATAAGGTGGAGGAGGACACACTGTAATGTTTTCATTTGATAGAAATTGCCGTACCAGAAGCGATGTGTGACATGGAGTGTTGTCATGATGCAGGATGAAGTAAAGACGCTCACAAAAGAGGACTTCCAGAACTGCTTCAGAAAGTGGCAAGGACGATGGGATAAGTGTGTTTGAAACGAAGGGGAGTATTTTGACGGGTATTAATGGCAATATGTCTTTTACTGTAATAATTTTTTTTATTTAAACATTCACCCTACTTTTTTATCACACCTTGTAGATTAAGAAAACTTAAAATCACTAGAAAATGGCTAAAACTGAGAGTACATTGTGCAGTGGGCTGCTGGGAGAGGAAGCTGGAAGCCTACGTGTGGCCAGATCACAAAGGGTCCTGTTGTCATTCCAAGAGTTATAATTTTATCTTGTAGGCAATGGGAAAACACAAAATGATTTTTTAATCAGGGAATGACATAATCAGCTTTGTATTTTTATAAAGATTATTCTGGCTGCAGGGTGGAAAACTCATCTGGAAGGCATAAGACGAAACAGGGAGACTCTTTAGGAATAGGAAGCTATTTTGATAACCTAGGAGAGATTCTGGTGACCTGGATGATATCAGTGGTAGAAGAATGAAGAAGATGAGACATATGAGACAGAAGCCATAGGATTTCATCATTAATGAGATGTTAGTAAGGGTAACAGAAGACTTTGGGATGACTCCAGGTTTGCAGCTTAGGTTAATGGATACAAAGTCACACAATTTCAAAGACGGAAAATTAGAGAAAATCTTTTTTTGGAAGAATAAAACAGAGGTGTTCAGGTTTAGACATATTTTTTAGACATATTGAATTCTAAGTATCTATAGAATATCTGGACAAGAAGTTAGATGATGTTGGGATCTCTGACAGACTAGCAAATGTCACCCCTTTTTTCCTGACCAAATGAAGAAATAAAATAGTGGAGCAAGACTGATGAGAAACTTAAATACCAACTTTTCTAGCAATAGTGGCTTTAGATTTGTTAGCCAAATGGCCCTGCTCACCAAACCACACAAATAGGTGGGCACACCAACCCTGCCATTGGCAGTGGGGCCTATGAGTCAGGCAAAGAAGCTGAGAAGGGGCAGTCACAAGTAAGTTAGAAAAACCAAGAGAAAGTGGTATCACAGAAGCCAGAGTAGGGAAGAATCCAGAAGGAAGAAAGATGCAGTGTTAAATATTATATAGGTCGAACAAGATGAGGCCTGGAAAAGTGCAATGGAATTAGAAATTCAGGACATGGCAATCTGAGAGCAGGAGACTAAGGGTTGAAAACCAGGTGTTCTTCTAATCTATGAGGCCATGGAACTATTGCACAACCCTGGGCCTCATGCAGAGGAGCTATAGTAGACTATATGGATGGACCAAGGCAAGGATCTTGGCTAATTCCTACACCCTTCTCTTATCTAGTTCATCCTCCCATGACAGAAAAGTTGGAAGGAAATTATAACCAGCTCTCCTTTCCTTGTTCAGTAGGGAAGACCAGATGATTTATAAGGCTTGATACCAAGTTAACTTCTAAAGCTTGAGTGTAATAGTGAATGAATAATAGTAGAAAGAAAAGGTCTCCAGAAGTTCTTCTGAAAGAGATAAAACTGTAGGACCTCCTTTGAGAAAGATGCTATTTAGAGAAGGAGCTAATCATGACATTCTCTTTGCTCTAAGACATGTGTCTTCTCATTGCAACTTTGGAAAAATATCTTTAGCCTGACATGCAAATACTACCCTGATGGGACTCTCATCTGCTTCCACCCTGCATCCCTTCATCCATCCTATTTCCTAACCCAAGAGTCAGCAGACTATGTCAGTAGGCTAAACTGAACTTCCATCTGTTATTGTAAATAGTTTTACTACATCCCTTCATTTAGGTATTTTCTATAGACCACATGGCCTGCGAAGCCCAAATGTTTGCTATTTGGCCCTTTACAGAAAAACTTTGCCGACCCATGTGATGTAGTCTGTTCTTCCCCATACATATCCTTTGATTTTCTCCCTCTTATCTTTGCTTATTCTATTCTAACTTCGTGGAATCCCCTTCAAATGCTACATATCCTTCAGGAGCTAGTTTCTTGTAATGTCATTTCTTACACAGGTCAAGCAAGATGAGTTCCCTGATGCTCCTCCCTGGAAGGCATTTCTACTGTTTCTGAATTCCCATAATATCTAAAGTGTCTGGCATGTGTTGGGGAATCAATCAATAATTGTTGAAAGAATGGAGGAAAGTGTCTATTCTCTTGTTTTAGCTGTGTATACATATCTAGTACCTTTGTCTTGAGGGTAAATCAGTCTGATTGTTTCTCAAAGCATTTAACATGATACCTTGAACACTGTATGATGTGATGAGCATTTACTGAATAAAGGGCTAAGAAGTAGGAAGACAGGTAAAGCATGAATTGGTCAGATAGTCAAAAGAATTTTTTAGGACCTCCCACCATTCTAAATTTTGAATGCTTGTCCAAAATAAACACAGATTCTGAAATCTTTGCAAGGCTCTCACATCATTAGCTTTATGTGTATTTCTGCAATGGAAATATTGCCTGCTCTTTATTTTGTTCCCTGGTATTTGAAATGGCTGGGCAGGAGTCATGTGACAGAGAAATGAGAATTAACACTTGGGAGCTTGAGAATCACAACTGAGCTGAAGCGTCTGGGGAGATATGAAATGTCATAGCCTCATGGGTCATGAATCTGAAAACAAAACCAAACTACCTTTGGTTTGGATTAAGCAAAGTCTAAAAATAAAACTAGGACCTGAATTTTCAAATGTTTTGAATTGTAAAATATACAGAAGATAATATTACCGTTTTAACCATTTTTAAGTGTACAGTTCAATGGCATTAAATATACTCACATTGTTGTAGAACTATCACCACCATCCATCTCCAGAACTCGTTCATTTACCCAAACTGAAAAATTTAAGTTCAGCACTTAAATTTGCACATTTGGAAGCTGGATATTATCATGGGAAAATCTGTGGCCTCCTCAGTTCATTAACCCAAGCCATCAGTAACTCTTCCCAAGTATAACTCAAATATACTCAGAATGATCTAGCTGATTGTTTAGAAATAATTCATAAAAATGAAATTTTAGGGGAAATAATTATTCAGTGTGCTAAGACTCTAAGGAGATTCAAAGGGTTATACAGTCTTCACCATTTCTTAATGGGTAGGATTGGGATTGTTCTTTTTTTTTTTGAGTATTGAACAGAATTAATAAGAAATATTCTTTATGCAAGCATTGGTCCATTTTTAAACCAAAAAACTAAATAAAAGAAGAAGACTAAGGAGCTACTCCCCAAACCATTTCCAGTACCCAGCTATATCATTTCTTGTTAACAGATATTCCCACGTGTCCAAAACTTAGTCCCAAGAGAGGATTCTGTATCTTGCATCCGAGCATTTCCAGAAACACAATCTTCTCGGTTAACATGGCAATTGCTGCAGGGTGTCCCACAAGGGGGCCGCTCTTCACCTTGTAATGTCTAACCACTGGAGTGTCTATGTGGCGAAGATTGATTTACAAACCAAGGTGTCTGGTCCCTGAGGGCTAGTCGCTTCACTCTAGCCTTCAAGAATCGTATTTCACAGTCCAGGATAACCTGCTTGGATAAACAATCAAATTGAGCACCAGAATTGCCCAGGGAGCAGAAGGTTTGGCAGCCAGAAAGCTGTGATGGCCAGTTATGAGGCTTTGAGGCAGGGTAGATGTCTCTGGAGGTAGCACCGACTCTGAGCCAGGTTTCTTGATTGGCAAGTGCTTGGTTTCTGTTCCTTGTCTACATCATTGGACAACTCCAGTGGTTAACCACTCTCTAGGTCCCAGTCTTCAATCCAGAAAGGCCATGTCTATTACACAGAAAGCCAAATACTGGAAGGAGCTCATTGGAAAAGTGTTCAATGGTTTTGCACTGCTAGGGGTTTGTGGGCAGTGCCTGAACAATTTGAAAAACCAAGGGGTGAAGAGTGGCTTCCACAAAGCTTTGTTTCCCTCATCCCCAGGCTAGGGCCTGGTGCGGGGGCTGCTTCAGACTGGAGCATGGCACCTTTTAAAGTTCAGCCAAACTTCACCAGCTGGTGCAAGCCAAGCTGCAGAAGTGCCTCAGGACGCTATGAAGGCTGCAGAGGGCAGCCTGAGCTGGCACCATTCCAGGTCCCAAGCTGTCTTCAATCAAAGCAGTACTTTACATATGTTAAAATGATTAAAGAAAATTTAGGTGATACAAACAAACTTCATTTAATACTTCATGAAGCAGGCAGTCTCCATTCCCAAGGGTCCAGAGAACTGAAAAATGGGACAGAAGGTAAGTAGCTTTTATAGGATAAAGTATAAGAAACAAGGAAGAGACAAATAGAAAATGAATAAGGAACAGGAAGTAAATATAAAGCCTAGAGTTGGTTTAGCGGTTGAAGACTGGCTGACTAGATATACTGAGTTTCTGGTCAATCGGAGCATTTACAGGGACATGAAAGTTATCTAAGTTTTGGTTTGCTGACATGGCACCTGGGGCAGGACGGGCTCCATCTTGGGCCTAGAAAGATATTTCAATATACATATTTTATAAAATATGTTTTTTATATTTAGGGGAATCTATGTAAGATTTATATAAGGTTTTCTCTTTTTAAAGGATTCTAAAACAAACAAACAAACAAAATCTCTGATGAGACAATAGAAACTTCTAGAGCAAAAAGACCCAGCAAGTTCATGCATCCCGAGCCAGAGCCAAAGGTTAGACTCCTTGTCCTCTGAACTTCCCACCCATTGCTTTCTCTCCACCCCGCTGCCTGTGCCCTTTTAACTTTAAAATACAGGGTGTCTAAGTCGTTTACAATGTTCTGGTCCCAATTCTCATTCTGTGACAACAGCAGGAGAAAAGGAAACCTTTGAAAGAAGCAAAAAGGATCTGCCTGTGGACATCCTGAAAATCAATGGCGGACCCAGAACAACCACAAATAAGCTTGCCTCAGAATGCAGTGCTCTCTGCCCTGAACTCATTTTCACTTACCCATGAGCCCCGCACTGTCTTTAACGGTTGTGGTTCCTCCTTATTCAAGATGTACAAGGTGATTAGGGAAATCCTGACACCAGAATTTCTCCCCAATAATCCCCATGCCTGGGCCTCAAGGGTTTCAGCACCCTCCCAGATAATGTATTTTTATATGAATGCTTGTTTTTCCCCATATAATTGAGAGTCTAGGCCCTTGAGACAAAGAACATGTCTCCTGTTAGATCCTGCTGAAGCCCTGAGTAAACTGTGGACGCTCCCTGAATACTTAGTATTCAATTCCATGGTCAGTTACTTAGAGTAAGGAAATGTTTCATAAGAATATTGCCCTGGTCTTTCAGGAAAGGAAAGGACCAAGTATATATGGTAGTTCCCAGGTCCTTTGAACTACATTATTCTCATAAGTCCAAGTTCTTTTTTCTTCCTCAGATATTTAAGTCGATGCACTGATTTAACCAACCAGTAGGAAGCAAAATATGTCACCCAAAATATTTTTTATTCCATTCAAGTAAATGATAGAAGGATTTCGATCACCAGCTCTCAAAGAAACAATGAAGACTTAGTCCAATTCTTTGATTTTTACAGTCACGTAAGCTGAGAGTCACCCAGGGATTCTAAATAGTTCATGGTAGAACCCATTTCCCGGTCCTAGATCTTGCCACCACGTCCCATGACAGGAGCATGTTGATTCTCCCTCCCAGTTTGTCTGGGACCATCTCAGATAATGTATGTTGTCCCAGGAGAGTTACTAATAGTGACTCTGTCACTCTCCAATGTGTTCCAGTGAAGACAATAAATAACATGGTCACATCTCCCAAGAACATGTGTCCATTGGATTTATAACTAAGATAAAGCCATCAGGAGGAAGTCGGAAGTGCGCTGTGCATTAGTCCTTGGACTGAGAACTCAGAAAAACCCAACCGTGAGCCCAAACCTCACGTTGATGTGCGTATTCCTCAAACTCTCAGAGACAGCCATGATCTAAAACTGGTGAACAATCACTCATCCAGTTTATGACCCCATTCCCTGGGCAAACATCCCTGGAGACAATCAGCTGGGCGGCTTCCCCCTTCTCTACTTCTTACTGCACCAAACTGTTCCCATGAAACCCAAACCTTTCCAAATGAGTTTGGCTCCAGTTTTAGTTTTTGTACTAACTCCCTAGGGCTTCTCGCTTTGGCAACATTCTGTTAGGTTTGTCATGTTTCAGAAGTGCAGTGATTAACAGTCATAGAAGACAAGGGAGTGGGAGGAGCAGAGAAAGCAGAGGAGGAGCAGGGAGGGTAGGCAAGAGGAGCAGAGACTGGGGAGGAGGAACAGGAAGCGGAGGAGGAAGTATTGTTAACAACAGGACCACTGGGACAATCAGCCATGGGAATGATTTCAGTTTAAGCAACAAAGATTGTTTTGTTTCCTGAGCTCTCAACTGAGCAGTATTTGGCTGCAACAGAAGAAAGGGATCTCTGGGGAAAGGCGGAGGCTGGGTATTCAACTGACTCCCTCCTCACCACAGGCTGTCATCTTGTCAGGAGCTCATAAACCAGGCAAAGCTGGGTTCAGTCCATGCCATGGGAGGGGGAGGCCATCAAGGGAGGAGACCTGAGATGCTACATGTGTTTGGGGGTGATGCTGACTGGGTCTCTCTCTTCCCTCTGAACCTCTCCCTGGGAGATTCACCCTCCTAGAGATCCACCTTCTCTCCTGGAGACATGAAATAAGGTTTAGACCACTTGGGATATTAAAAATCCCAAGGCAGCTTGCAGATGTGAGAAAATAGTAAGAAAAGAAGGGCTTTTAACTGAAGGAGCCAGGAGCTCTCGGCTCCCTTTCAAAATGAAACACATCCATGTTACATCTTCACCCTGCCTTCCTTCAAAATTAAACGCAGTACTCACTTGAGAAATGGGGACACAGTTTCCCACTGGAAGGCTTGCTATTAGGACCAGACACAATATAAACAGAGTTGCTCTCACCATGATTGACACTCTGTGGCACTAAATGGCTGCTCTCATTATGGTTATTAAAGGGGCTCTGCACTTGATTCATAAAGAAGGGTCTGATTTTTTCAGAAAGAAATAAGTGGCTTCCTAGAAAGAAGGAGCATCACCACTCAGTCAGAAGAAAACTATTTTAAAAATGATGTGCATTCAGTCAGGTGATTGAAGGAACAGTATGCCCCAGTATGGCTGACTGCACTTCTGGCACACCCCATTCCAAAAATTAGCGTGTCTGAAATTACAAAATAATCTCTATGGAAGTTGGAAAATGGTCGTGTGGTGCTGGCATTTCACCCACAAACCAGTGGCAGCGTCCTAAGGAAAGGCACCCGATAAACAGTCCATGTACAGGCCTGGGGATAAAATTAGGGTCTGGTCAATCCCCTCAATGGGAGTATTCTCCCTAAAGAAATTCAGACGGTGGTGCAACAGGTCTGCCTACCTTAAACTTGAGAAATCTGGGGCAGATGAGGCAGGCAACCTCTGAGCAGTCAAGGGAAGCATGGAACACTTTCACTTCCCCTCTCACGCTCCCATCCTCCCTCTCACTCAGTTTTGAGACCAAGTACATTCACACCCCAAAACTTAGAGCTGACTGCTCATGGCCTTTCTGAAAAAACCCTTTGCTTTTGGCTAGCGGAACAGATTCTGAGCCGCCCTCTGCGGAACACCATTCGTTACTGCTCTGAACAGGCTGGGACTTGCTTTCAAAAGGCAGCTGGGCCTGGGGACCATGTTTTACTTCTTGACACCATTAATTGGGTTATGAGTCAGAGCTGTAATGAAGACAAGTTTTGGTGTCTCCTGCAAATATCCTGGGATGTGCACACGCACAGGCCCAACAACCACAGAGGGAGGGAGAGACAGACGTATTTGCTTTGTTTATTGGGGCTGTATGGTCACCAGATAAATGGTCAGTGCCATGGGACTCCTCTGTGGACAGACCTACAGTTTTTCTGCTTCTCCCGGAGGCACTTAGATGTCAGTCTCTCACCCAGAGAGGCTCATTAGTAACAGAAGGAAGTGGGAGGAGGTAGAAGTAGATTCAAAACAAGCTGCAGTGGGAGGCTTCAAGGAGGGAATATTTTGAGATCTCGTGATGGTGAACGTGAGGCAAGAACTGGTCTTGCATGCAAACCAGGCCATTGCACATTCAGGCACGAGTCCAGCTCCCTCTCTGGGAGCAAGGAGAGCGAGCACTCTCGGCAGTCTATGTCAATGAGCGAACCTCTGAAGGTTTGCTTCAAAATAAATGCCCTAGGCTTATCAGTCTCACAGAGGGCCATCATGCACGCCGCCCTGAATCTGGCCAGTTAAGCTACATAAAACATGCAGGCTGACGAGTCCATCTAATACCTCTATGCAACTCTATCAGACTTCATTTCATCTCCCTGCCTTTTGGGGGATACATTTGCAGCTCCAGCTGCAATCTCACTTGGATTTTAAAATCCCCTATTGTTTACAAATAGCAGAAGGCTCATGCATGTCCTTTGGAGAGGATTCATTATAACATCATCTAGGGAAGTGACGATGCACACCATTTATTCAGTCCCCCTTAAATCCTCCACTCCAGAACAATTTCATAATCTCAGTACTTTACAAATCAAACTATAGAAAGGCACAAGGTCAAATAAAGACTAACGTTCTGAAACAAGAACTTGGGTGCCTCTTCTAGAGGGCCGGAGGGGGAGATTGGTGCATTACTGCTTGGTTACCTGCTGCCAGTCCTGGAGAGGTGAGGAAGCTTGGGGCAGAGGTCAGGCAGATGGGTGAACCAGAACTGATGCTGCTGTAGGGAGCTTGGGAAGCACAGAGAGAGTACGAGTCTGTGTCTTTGAAGCCGTATACTTAGAGGTTCATTCTGAGTGCTCTGGAATCATATTGCCTGGTTCCAATTCCATTCTATTATTTGTGTCCTTGGGCAAGTTCGCCAACCACTCCCTGTCTCTGACTGTTTATGTAAAATGGTGAGACTAAAAGTGCTTGCCTCATAAGGATGCTTGTCAGGGCTAAAGGGGGTAATATATGCGCCGTGCATAGAATGATGATGTACCAAGTAATTGCTCAATGTGTGTTAGCTCTTATCACTAATATGACTTCTCCAACCATCTGATCACATTGACTCTGTTATCTCCTAAGAAATAAGAAGTTACAGGCTCTGCCCCTAAACAGAATGGAACATTTATTCTGATAGCCCGGGCAACCTAAAAATGTGGTGGCACCACAATTTCCTGTTGCCTCCACTTTCTCACTCAAGACACCAAATAGAGGCTTTGTTGTTGAAACTTTCCAAAGACAACAATACCAGATGAGCCACACTGAGCAGCCTTACATTCTACTGCCAACTGTGGTATCAGATGGGTTGCTGTGGACTGGAACCTGGGCTCTGAACCGTGGTGCCTCTGATAAGTATCAATTAGGCCCTCCCTCAACTTTAGCAAGCGGCAATCTGAATGCCTTTTCAGGCAACACAAAGCTAAGGATTTCCTGTTAACCTCAGTTGCTTATTAAACCTCCTATCTTGAGCACTGCAATCTCCCCTAATAACACGGTTATTTATCCTCAGCCTGGGTGCCCTTATTCATTAACTCACATCTATTCCACATAAAGCTACCATCCTGGGAATTTCCAGTGCCGGGGCTGAACCGACAAAATTACTCACTCAAGTAAAACTCTGGTGCAAGATAAGTGGATGAAGCCCCAACCCCACCGCATCCCACTTCACTGCAGGTGGAGTTGTGATTTAGAAACTGTTGTCATCAAATGTCACATTCAAGTGTTAATGGTGTTTTCATCTAACTTGGTCTGAACTGCGAATATTTCTGGGCTCACTTACCTTTAAAGACACCCCAGCATTTCACACTGAGATTAACACTCTTTGACACAGCGCACACTGCCAGAGTGTAACATTTACAAGGGGAAAATAACTTGGAAGTGAAGGAGACCAAAAAGGCATAATTACCCAAGGCAAACTGTTTTGTTCATTCAGTAATTATAGTGGTTTTAAAGGCTTATAATTTATCATAGCTCAGAACAATTTAAATCTCTGTTGTGCTCCTTTGAGAAACCGAGACACTTCCCTTTCTTTATTCCTTCTGACAGGCTGTTCTTTTAATATCATCTAAGTTCGAAGATGGCATAGACTCACCCTTCCCTACATCACACGCAGAAAAAAAGAAAACTGACAGTGACAAGCTTGTACCTTTGCATTAGGCTGCAATGCACAAATAACCGAAGAGTATAACAATTCCAAATGGGTGTAATTTCTTTCAGGTTCAAGTATCAGTTTGCTTGTTTTGCTGCTGCTAATCACCTCTTAAATAAACAATTGCTTTATCTATGTACTGTGCCTCATTTCACTTTCAAATTATGTGTGTGTTTTGCTCCTAACAGCTTATTATGATCTATAATTAACAATTTTGCTGAAAGCAGAGCCATGTATTGAAGAGAGCCCACATGCTATCTGAGAAGTACTTCAAATAGGCAGCCTTTGTTTTCTTCACAAATTTGGCAAACAGTAGGTACCCCCCTCCTCTGCTGCACATTGTCTCCTCTAGAAGTCCAGAAGTATACAGGCAGAAAATTAAAAAGGAAGATTTCAAACTTTGGCCAAACTTCAATTTCCTATCCTTGAATCTAAGTAAAACAACAATTCTCAAATTTGGCCACAACTTAGAATCACCTACGGAGATTTTACAGGAATGCTCAGCCTCACCCCAGACCAGAATCTCTGAGGGGTGGAGCTAGGACTGAATACTAGTTGAAGCTCCCAGATGATTATAAAGTGCAGTGACCGAGACTAAGAACTACCATGGCAAACTATTTAGTCTACCTTGCAGGAACCCAGAGAAAAAGGTGACACTGGTAAGAATTAAATGTTTAAAAACTGAAGTCACTAGACTACACTAAAACTTAGATTATTTTATAAGTGTATGGATCATCTCTAATTTAAATGACTTGCCGAAGATGCTTCTGGCTTGCCTCTCAGCTTATTCAAACTTACCAAGCCAGCAGCAAAGTTGCTTTAAAATTCCCCCATGAGAGCAGGCCTTTGAGATAATGGAATGGAAAATCATTTGGGAACAAGTTTCCTGGATGCGTTCTGGAATGGGCAACATGCATTTCTCTCGTGGTTCAACCACTCTCTCTGTGAGGCTTGACAAAGTGGTTAAAGACCCCTCTCCTGAATTCTTGTGCTGCAAGGCTTGGGTACAGTTCTCAACAGTTTTGAAAGAAGGTAGTATAAGTGAACCATCACAACTTTTAGGTAAAGTTACCCTTTTCCTTTGTGGTGCAACCTTAAAGCCCAGTCAGGAGAACTTCTCTTGGACCCAAAACTAAAGTGTGCCAAATTTATTTTCTATGCTCTCTTCTACCCTCAGTACAACCCTCTCTGGAAGTTAGTCTTTCCTTTATCTATTATTCTATTGGACTTAGTATCAACTAGCTTCATCTCATTAACCAATTCTAGTACATAAACATTCAAAGTGCTAAGAAGGAATTCTAAAGGGAAAAATTGAATACTACACTGGGGGGGGAGCAACTTTCTCTTTTAATACTTCTACCTAACTATTTCTTTATGAAACACACACACACACACACACACACACACACACACACACACATATACTCCACAACTTTGTTATCTAATCCAGTGGTTCCCAAACATGGCTGGTCATTGGACTCAACTAGGGAGCTTTTTAAATTATACTTTCCTAGGCTCCACTCCCAGATTCTACTTCAGTGGGTCTGGAATAAAGCCCAAGGATCTGTATTTTTGGAAGTTCCCAAAGAGATACTGATCACCATCCCTATTTGGAAACTACTGATCTACTTCCTAAGAGAACGCCAGGTCAGCGCGGGACGAGAGTAGTCCCATCAAGCTGCATGGGGAGAGGCGTTTAGAAGTAGGCAAGGATTTCTGGCACCTCTTCAGGTCCATGGTGCAGTTCTGGCCCACACAGCAGCTGTCTAAGCATGTGTTGTAGATGTAGCACTGCTCAGAGAGTAAATGGCTGGGGTTTGCAATCTATCACCATCACTGAGCAAACAGTTCCCAGAGGTGTCAAGGGACAGGGCTAACTTTGGCGGTAATTAAGATCCTCATTTTCCAAACCTATTCTCCATGCAATAAGTGAGACAGCATATGCTGTATCAGAGGACCTGCTCCTCAAACGAAAACCCCAGTTAGAAGTTAAAGAGGAGGGCAAAGGATTGGGAGGAAGAGAGAGTTGGTAAAGGATTATGAGAGAGCTAAAATGCATGAAGCACGGAGGAGGAGAAGCCTTACATTTAAAAGCCACTTTAACAAAAAAACATTTTCTAAAATGATGGAGAAAGCAAAGGGTGGGAAGCTAAGTAACTCTTCTCAGTGTCTCTCATTGGCTGGTTTGCCTCACAGATTTTCCCCATGAAGAAAACATTCTGCAAGGCAAGAAATATTGTGGCTTAAATTGCATTCATGAGATTCTCTGATAAAAAAAAAAAATCAATGTGTCAGATCAATTTTTCTTAAACAAGTTCATCATACTCTAGAGTGATCAATAGGGAATGTTTTTCAGGCGCTTTCCAGCCTTCCCACTTCAGTAATTGCTAGAATTTCTTATCGACAGGCCATAGGATGCTTTGAAGGCTGAATTGATCCATTAGCCTGTGGTGTTACAAGGCTAGGCCACAACAATAATGCTGTGTCCCCCCAGGGACAGGGCTGAAATCAAGCTGGAGGTAAGCCATTCCATTATGCATTTGACCCGGGAGAAGCCAGGCTTCAGCTTCTGTTTGCAACCAAGGAAGGAAGAAGGAAGAAAGATTGAGGAAGTAGGAAAAGAATGGGACCCAGAAGAGGGAGCAGCAGAGGCTGGAAAGGATGGTAATGCTGAGTGAGAGACCGACAGCCTGATTGTAAGTGGAAATTGAAGAGGAAATGCTGTGTAGCCGAGTGAACCACATATGTTGGGCAGCTGCAGTCAAGAGAAAAATAAACTTGAAAGGACTCCAAAAGGGAAGCTAAATGATGCTCATCAGTATCATTTTGGTCCTGAACCTTAGCTCATAGTTCTTTTTTAACAGTGATGTGAATAATTACTCATGCCTGGGGCGAAGGAGAAAGGGAGCCTCTGAGAAGGCAGCCAAGGAGAGCGGGACAAGAAGGACATCAAAAAATGGAGAAAACTCTTTTCTGTTGCCAAGAGGTAAAATTACTCATCTTGTAATCATTCCTGGACAGCTGTACTGTGCATTTATACAACCCACTAGCTCAGCAGGTTATCAGAATAGGAATTACAATACAAAAAGCATCTCAGAGAAATCAAGGCTTGATTCACCATAGAGAGGACTTAACGTGTAGTGGAGGGCCAGATCATACTGCCTTTTGCAGTACAAAGTCTAACTTTGGTAACAGGAAAATAAAATCGGACAGTGAGAATGTTATCGAGTGCGAGGCACTGATTTGCCCATTACAAAGCCACGGTTAATCTATTAATCAAAGAACTGTTCATTAACTATCCTACACACTGCAGTTACATGGGCTTCTCAGAAACCTATTGGAAAGCAATGTCTGTGGAAAGCAAATTTGCACATGAGATGGAAATTGCCCACCACATGTTAACATGGTTAACCTTCAATTTTTACGTGGAAATTAGGTAAGCCTTATTAAAACTCAAAAGCCAGTTTTCCTGCTCTCAAATACAAGCATATGTAGATACCAGTAGCATGAGGATGGTTCTAAGCGATAGGCTGGAATATATTAGTTGCTGGGTCAGACCTCACCACAGGATAAACTGATGTGTTCCATGCTTTCATACATTACTTTCTGCATACACTAGACATCCCAAAGGATGTTGACCTCCTTGGAAACTCACGTTTTTCAGTTTTCATGAAAACCTTACATAGTGAGCTTTTGTGGGTATTTGCTCAGTGTTTTTCATAATCAGAGTACACCTTAGACCTCATGCAAATATTAATCTGTCTACTCTGAATAGACAGCTAAAATATTACCTATGTGATATTTTTATATATATAAGAAGTTAAACATGGGAGAAATGAAAATTCAAAAATGATGACGTGTTTCAATAATGGGTTTGTTGAGTATGTTACTAAATAAACTCATTGACAGAGTTAAATAGTATTATGCAGTTGACAACATATTTCAGCAAATCTACAGTGAATTATGGAAAATTATTACCTTGCTTCTAGAAACAACCACAGTGGCCCACAGTGGGCAGGGATACAGGGGGATTACCAACCTGGCATCTCACTTAGAGTGACATGGACAAGTTTGTCACCCAAATGTCTGTATCACAGCATGGGGCTAATTCCTACACAGGGCAAGATAGACAGGCCACATTCCAGGCAGGCTTCTGTGCTGCTCCTGTCAAAACTGCCACTGGAATGAGTGATAGATAAGACCGTCTCAGGAAATGAACCTCACACCCACACAGTCTGTGAACCAACTTTATCCGAACAACTGTAGAGATTTTATGAAATTCATATCCCCAATCTCCATCTCCAGAACTTGTGATTCACTAGATCTGAGGTGGAGTCCTGGATTCTGTACTTTTTAAAGTTCTGTTGGCGACTCTAATGGATCGCCTGGGGTGGGAACCAGTAACTTAGAGCTGGTTCCTTAGATGCTCAAAGTCCTTTCTGTGCAAAGCATGTATGAACCAGCAGCATGTTAGAAACGCAGAATCTCAGGACCCTCCACAGACCTCCTGAATCAGAATCTGCATGTAAACAAGGTCGCCAGGTATTTTGTGTGGATGATGTTAAATTTCAAGAAGCACTGCTCTAATGTGTTTGATTATCTACTAAGTCACCTAATGCTCATTGGATTGCCTCCACCTTGCTTCACATGCAAAGAAATTCCTTCACTATACCTTTATTCCTCAGTGTTTCCTTCTAGGTACATTTTTGCTAGTATAAACCATACTGCAATAAATATGCTGAACATCAGCCTTTGGATTTGTATGGCCCTGAACATACTTTTAAAATACATAACATCCTAAAATTGACTGGCTTTACTGAGGAAAGGCCAAGGTCACATTTTTCAAAATGAGAATCATAGCAAATTGAATTTCCCCTTTGCTTTTGTTGTTGAGAAGCTCAAAATCAAATGTAATGCTCAATTATACTAATTATACTAACCTAGATTTCAATGTATATGTAATTTTTGATAGATTTGACAATATGCATCTTTAATAAGATTCCTCAAATCTTTTAGGGCAGTAGGTAGTTATCAATTTAAATAAATATAATTAGTGGTTTCAAAAGAAAAGACTTCAAAAGTGCAGACTTCCTTTTAATGGATGTCAATAAAACTACAGCTCAGTTAGGAAGATAAAGCTCAGCAAACATACTAGTATTTAAATACCAGTAGAAGTTTCCCTCACTATTCTGTTATTAGAGATTTATTTCTTTAGATTTTAAAGCATTCCCCTGTAAAATACTTAAATCCATGTTAAGTGAGGGACATATTAAATTCAGAGCAAATTGCTGCAACGGGGAAAGAGATAAAAAGATGATAAAAAGTAGCTAAAAGAAGAAACAAAGATGGCCACAGGGAGGCTTTGCCCAGATGAGAGCATCTACTTTGGCAGATTCTCATAGAGTGGGTGATAATACAATGACTTCTAAGTGAAATCAAGCTTTAATTCACTGTAAATATGGATTCCTACATAAGGACTGGGTTTCCACTGCAAAGGGAAAGTTCAGATTTGCTCAAATGTCAATGCGAATAAGTGATGAATTTAAGGAAGGGAAAGGAAAAAAGTGAGAATTACTTTATCCATTCCCAGGATCCAAGATATGAATGTGAGACACTGTCGAACAGAAATTAGTCTGCTCACATTCCAAATGAAGTTGGAGGAAGCCGGGAAATGGAGACAACCGAGCAGTTCCCATAGCAACTCCCAGTGGTTCTCAGGAGATTTGAACTGAAGCCTTCTCTCACCAATAACTTAAGCCCAGAGGATAGAAGTTGAAGCCTTTGTAAAACTCTCTGCCTTCTAGGTGCCTTCTTACTTGTAGTTAGTTAATGCTAGGAAAACTTCTAATTCTTCAAGAATGGTAAAACTAAATAACCTGAAAACACAAAATAAACTTGAGACAGACAACTTGATGTAGATCTTGAGAATACAAACCTTCCAAGCCTCAGTCCTGATGTTACTTCAAAACCAAGCTAGAACAGACCTCAACGACAGAAAACACTTCAGATACAGACCTTTAGCGGGTCTATTACTGTTGTAAAAGAGGAAATAAAGGCTTTCATTTGGGGAACAATTTAACTCTGGAGCAAATTATCTTTGTACTAAAGCTCAGCCAGTGGAAAGAATATACACGAAACAGGTAAACAATTAGTCCATTTGCAACAAGTGACAACAATTCTGCTTGGCAATCTCAGCACTAGAATTTTTGGGCTGAATAAGATAGAATAATCGCTCTAGTCCAGTGGTTCTTAGTAAATGAAAAATCTGATGTGGTAGGCAGAATAATGGCCCCCAAAAGATGTCCAGGTCCTAATTCCTGGAACCTGTAAATATCTTATGTTCCATGGCAAAGGGGCATTAAAATTGCAGATGAAATTAAGGTTGCTAATAAGCTGACCTTAAAATGGAAAGATTGTCTTTGATTACTTGGGTGGGCCCAATGTGATCACAAGGGTCCTTTTATATGGAAGAGAAAGAAGAAACAGTAGAGGAAGCACATCAGAAAGAGACTACAAGGAGCCACACTGTTGGCTTTGAAGATGGAGGAAGGGGCCACCTGCCATGGAATGCAGGGAGCCTCTGGGAGCTAGAAAAAGCAAAGAAATGGATTCTCCTCTAGAATTCCTGAAGAAACACAGCTATAGTTCTGTCAGCACCTTAACTTTAGCTCAGTGAGACCCATTTCAAACTTCTGACCTCCAGAACTGTAAGATAATAAATTTGTGCTGTCTTAAACCACTAGGTTTGTGTTGATTTATTACAGCAGAAATAGGAAAGGAATATACCTGGGAACTTGTTAGAAATGCAAATTCTCTGGCTCCACCCCAAACAGACTGAATCAGAAACTCTGGGAGTGAAGCTCAACCATGAGCATTTTAAGAAACCATTGAGATGATGCCGAGGGATGTTAGAGAACTACTGATCTAGTCAACTCCTTCTGAGGTCCAAAATAGTAAACTGATTTGCTAATGTCAAGAGGCTCACTGGGGGTGGAATTGGAACTAGACCTAGATATGCTGTTTGATTATTTATATCAGTTATTTTTATGCTCTTTTATGCATGTACTACTATTTAGTCTACACCTGAGTTTTTTAATCAATGAAGTCAAATTAATTCTGTTTAACTGACCCCTCATAGCACTATTATGAGCAAAAAATTTAAGTAATATGTAAGTGAAAATACTTTAAACTGAATAAACTGTTATTTTTTTAAAGTTATTTTTATTAGGCTGATTAGTGGTAATATTATAATGGACTTTATAGAATACTGGGGTAACCATTAATTTTATATGCCCAGCAAGCTATTCTACCTCTTCTCATGTTAATATAATTACTCTCTCCTCTCCTTAAACGTCACCAATGGATATGGCACACAACCCACATCTAACCAAATAATACCTCGTTCCCCTGAATTGTATTAGGGGAGGATCAGATGACCTGATGGGCCAGTGTTCCTCCCTTGGATTGCCATATACATGATTGGAAAAAAAGCTTTCCACCGTATTTGCTAAACTCTGTCATTTAGAAAAATTCTATCTGCAGAGCAAAGTTAGAGGGGATGGATGGATGGATGGATGGATGGATGGATGGATGGATGGATGGATGGATGGAGATGGTAGCAGGAGGCAGAGAAAGACTGCTGGAGTCAAGTGCTTTGTTCTTGAGGCCTTGGGTCCTATGCTATAGCTACAGTACTATGAGCTATACCTATTTCCTTCCAAGCCATATGAGACAATAAATGCCTCATTTTGCTTAAACTGTCTAATTGAGTTTCTGTCACGTAAAGCCCAAAGAGAGCTGAATAATGTAGCATTCTTCTTAAATATAATACTGTTCTTTGACACCAAAATATTGTCTTTCACACTGACAATTCTCTTAATCAATACTTCATAGCAGTTCCAATCGGCACTCCCACCACTTTTGAAGGAAACATTCTGAGAATCAATTTCCAGGCTTCTGGGCCTCATCTTGAAGCCCACTTACTTGCTACTCCACTCTCCATGCTCTCACTAGTCTTTCCTTCACTCCAGTTGTATCAAGCGTTTCCCTAGTCAACAGCCCAATGGCATGGCACCAAACCTTGCAATAAGTCTTTTCTCTGTGTCCTTATGACTTCCATGTATGAACGTTTTCACAACTCCCAGTGATACCTACAAGTATATCTGTAATTACTTGTTGAAAACTCATTGCGCATCCAATCTTCATAAACTTCCTCTGGGCCTTCTAGGCTAAGGGAAATACTAATAAGAATCACATCTTTCCTATGTCATTTAGTTTAAATTTGACTCAAGCCAGATGCTACCTGAAACTGAAACTATAATGATGCTTGGATGATGCTTTCTACTGTGAGTATGAAATGAGGTTATGATTTGGGGAGTACGCCTAGTGGGAAAATACTCATGTAACAGAGGTTGTTATGAAGCCTCTCAACTAATGGGAAAGGACTGGGTTTAAAAATAATTTTCTATTGACTGAAAAAAATATATCTAGTAGAAAGAAGGAAGGAAGGAAGGAAAGAAGGCTTCCATTGATCAAGCAAAGAAGGAAGGGAATGAGGATGGTTGGTTCTGTATTTTGGATCCTGAAAAAGAAAACACAAAACATCCTTATAGACGTGGAACATTTTTAAGGATAATAAGGAGTTTCACGTAGAGAAGGATCATTCACCAAAAATACAAAACCAAATATGCCATAGAGCATGGTGTGGTATAACGCAACTACTGTTTAGATTGAAGCAAGCATTTGTCTTAAGTAATTAGCCAAGGTCGTGACACAGAGAAAGAAATTCATATTCAGCTGTGTCCCCTTATAACCCATGTTCTAGAAGGCAACAATAGCTTCCCCAAGTCTAGGGAGAACATATGTCTTTTTTACGCAACATCCATTTCCCCAACATGCTCCTTGGACCTAATGAAAAACTGCATCTGCCACATGTCTGGGTTCACCTCAGCAGGCTGCATCGTCAAGAAGGCTTCTTCCATTACAAGCCTGTCTTTAAATATGGTTTCTAAGGCCTGTGGGCTAATTAAGCACAGCTGGGTCTACATCAGCCCCACTCAAGTGTGACGATTAAGCTGGCAAGAAAAAATCAATCATCATTAATCACTAAATCCATGTAGTGACTTTTAGAGGTGCTAAATGGGTTGAGCAATAGTGATGCTTTTCATTGAGCGACCAAATGGTTAAAGTGAGAGAGAACATGCATTCCTCCTAGAATGGATAACCTGGATGCAAACATCAGATGCTCATGTGTTTACAGAACAAGAAACTCTAGTAAAAGTGGGAATAAAGTGCTTATAATTTGCCATACATTGCACTCCCTCTGATTTTGGCTCATTGTTAGGGCCAGGGGGAGATGCATATAACTATTGCCACCTTGTTATCACCTGAATGGTACCTTTGTTAGAGTTTAAGATACCTCTTTTAAAGTGAATTTATATATTCACTTGTAAAGTACTTTCTTTGCGCATACTTTTTTCCTTTTGTTGGACTACTCCCTACAGCCCTTTGCCTTATGACGCATTGAGAGTTTATGCCTTTTCCAAATATAGTCTTTACGGAAGGATTCACTACAAAGGAGTCTGGTTTTCGCTAATCCCATACAATTTGCCAAAACCATCCTCCTTTTTCAGAAAGGCAGTATAAAGTTTTCAGATCTCCATGGGGAGAACAATTAGCACTAACCTTATTATTGCTTTGTATCATGTTTTGGTTTAGGTTTGTTTTCCTGTTTTTAATTCTGTTCTGTTTCACTGGCTAAGTAGGCTGACTTTGGAAGCTGTGGAAATATATTTTATTGTGCTCAATGAGAATCGCTCATCAAATAAAGAAGCCCAGTCTCTCGTTTCATCACTGGACATTAGTTTAGAAACCGTTTTTCTTGTGCCTTGGGGTAGAGAATACAAGCCAGGGTGTGCCTGTTTCTCCCAAAATGAAGCAAGCTCTGGTGTTTGTTTGTTCTGGTGTAAAATGAGCACGAGGATTGGTTTAGGCAACAAGAAACTCCACACTGCCTCTCTCACACTCTAGGTGAAGACAAATAACAGTGTAGGGAACTCATTTGCAGGCCAGTTTGAAAAGCAAGAGGTACAATGACAGGAAAACAGCCTTAAGCAGGTGAGAAAATTTTCACTTAGCCTCCTGAAACTTAAAGGTTTGTGTCCACTATAAACTCACCATTTTGCTTGACCTGTGCTTGGGTTGCTTTTTAAGGATTCTTTTCTGGAGAACCAGGCTGGGAGATGGTAGGCTATAAATCTCACCACTGTCACCCATTCTGCACCTTCTTTCTTCTAATCCCAGTGCACGATCACTTTCCTCAGTGAACTTTGGAATTGCTTGGGGGCGGGGGCGGCGGGGTGGGGGCAGCCTAATATCTAAGGTCAAATTTCCTTCTCTTCTTCTAAAGTCAGAACAGCATATGGAGAAAATGAAAGACATGTTCCTTTAGGTCTTCATTCCCCTTTATCCTCCTGGAAGCAGCAACTTTAGAGAAGCATAGTAGGGAAGAGGTGGTAAGTGAGATGGAGGAAGAGAAGCAGCTGTACCAAGAAAAGATGGAGAAAAGCAAGGGAGTAAAGAAATGGGCAGGGGATTCTTAAAAGCAGACATTAAAGGAAAAGGCCTGGATAAAATTATAAGGGAAGCCAAGATGGTCTATGATTTCTCCATTGTCTGAACACATCTCTTATCACTCTTAGCATGCTTAGGTAACCAGCAATATCCTCTAACCCATGCAATCCTACTGTGTGGGACAACACTCCTAGTTCTCAGAGACTCCATCCACATCAACACATTATAAACTTGTCATCTGCTCAGACTGAATTCTTATCGTCGAGCTGACCCCTGTGAGTCCCCCACAGCCTTCAGCATAGTGAGGACAGAGCAAGTACTCAACATATACTTAAATAAATCTTAGCTAAATAATGAGGACTGATGGATTACCAGGTAACTATAGAAGGATAGAATGAGGATTTTTGTACCTTCATGACCCTGATATTCCTGGAAGAAATCATAGGTAATTGGCAGGCCCTGGAGTAGACATCATGGTTGTTCAGGCTTTGGGAGCACCTTCAATTTCCACCAAGGCAACGACCCACTCACCAGCACTAGGGAAAAGGAAGGCAAAAAAAGCTCAACTTGCATCATAATAGGTGGTTAATTCTGGCCAAGACACTTCTCTCTCTCTCCCCCTCTCTCTCTCGCTCTTTCTCTCTCTCATCATCCAATCTACCCCCCCTCCTCATCATACTGGATTAATGTCAGATATTTTAAAGCCATGTTATTAAAGGTTTTGAACACCCTGGAACTGCTAACACTTTAAGCTGTCAGTCATGTAAACTGTAGTGTGAAAATGTGGTGCCTGGGCCTGTTTTGATAAAGAGTAGGAAAGAGAATGGAAGGTACTATCAATCTAATTGGGAGGCATAGAGTAAAATGTTCAGATACTCTTCAGGCAAGCTGTCCAGGTATCATCTTCTAAACTAGGAAACCACTGGCTGGTTAACACAGATACTCACCAAAAAACCTGTGAAGCTGACACTTGCTCAATTACTCAGAATGGCTGCTTTAAGCCTCCTGAACAAGACGTCTCTGCATTTCTGGCAATGGAGGAGACCCACATGAGGAGGGCCAGCTGTGTCAAAGAGCATCCTCACCATCTGAACCCATGTTTTCCACCAACAGGTTTTGCCAACAAGTTCATCTCCCAGCGCCTGGGCCTGGCACAAGGTAAGCAGACACTGAGAGGAAGGAAATGTAGGCTGTCGGTGAGCAAAAGCAGGAGAGCGTGATCATGGATGTTGGCCAGAATGCGTTTCTTGAACAAAACACCATCGAGATTTCAGCATTCAAAAGAGGGTAAGCACAGATGAGAAAAGCCACACACACATGCACAAACACACACACAGTCACTCACATATATGCACACATATGCATGCACAGGCACACATGCAGAAAATAAGACTAGCTCAGGAGTGAAAATAACTTTTAGTGAGCACAGGTGGCCAGTAGAAATCAACTGAGGCTTGAGATAGAAACCCAAAACCCTCCAGAGATGTGTGACAAGCAACAAGCTTCTGATCACTGACAGCTCCAGCTACTAGCACGTAGAAGAACCCATTGATTAGCAAGTGGAGGTAGAAGGAGGCAGGGCTGGGGAATCCAATCCAGATGCTATCCACTCCGTCAGTGCCTTCCTTAGTAAGTGCTGGAATGTGTGCTAGCCTCTGATGTGGATGCTCAGATAGACAAGTGTAACAGGAGGTTAGAAAGGGACCCTATCCACCGCTCATGTACAAGATACCAAAGTTAGTGTGAGACACAACCCCCCATAAGCAGAATTTACAATAGCAATGTAAGAGAACTTATTCCACCAGTCTTGACTCCAGCCACCCACTTTGAGAAGATGAAAGGGAGGAGAGAGTAGAGAGAGAGAGAGAGAGGATTGGTGAAAGGATTTTTTTTAGAAGAAAGCTGTGCCCTACCATGAATCCCCATCACAGGGAGAACCCCATTGCACAACCCAAGGGAACCATTCCAATTGCATTCAATGTGTCCTGTGTGTTCTGGAGTGCCAGAAGCTGCTAGATACATAGAATGAAATATGAATGCTGAGCCCTGCCCCACACAGAATTGTGAAAACCCACAGCTTGTTCCCACCATACCACAAGTCCCTTAGGGAAAGACGTGAGGGATGCTGCTTTCTCTCCACATGTCTAATGAGGAAATCTGCAAGGGTTCACTTCAGAGAGCTTTGAAATGGATTGCCTGCCATGGAGACACAAAAAGAATTGGTGCCTGATTCATTCCCAAGAAAGACAAGCATACTGTGGACTAGGGCCTTACTCCAGGCCACAAAATGAAAGGGTGAGGGAAGAGGTGACTAGTCTAATGGCAAAGCCAGAAGTACACAACAGCATGGAATCCATCTGCAACCCCAGTGTTCATCACAGCAAATGGGGGACTGTGGGAGGATAGCAAACTAAGCCAAGAGAGCTGTAGATAAGAGAAGCATGAAAGAACCTCTAAAATTCCTGCAAAATGCCCATAACAGAGCCAGCTTAGACCCTCTGCAGGCCCAGAGGGCAGAAGCCACCAACCAAGTAAACTGTCCCACTCCTTACATCTCATTGTGCCCACCCCCCAAGGCACACTCAGGAAAACATAAGCTAGCTAGGGGGAGCAGGTGAGTCCGGAGAAAAGAGCAGGAAAAGCCAAGAGGTTCCCCTTTACCGCTGAGGAGGGCCTAGCTGAGGAAATGGAGATTTAAAACTGTATTAGTTTGTTCCTGCTGTGTAACAAATCACCACAACCTTAGAAGCTTAAAACAACATCTGCTTATTACCTCACAGTTCTGTAGGTCAGAAGTTCAGCATGGCTTTGCTGGGCTCTCTGCTTCTACTCTTACAAGGGTGAAATCAAAGTGTTAGCCAGCTAGATTCTAATCTTAAGGCTCTAGAAAAGACTTTACTTCCAAACTTATTAGATTGTTGGCAGAATTTCGCTTCACGTGGCTATAAATCTGAGGTCCCCATTTCCTAGCTGTTGGCCAGTAGCTACTCCCAGCTCCTATGACTGGTCCTTGCATGTGGCCTCACCTCTCCTCAAAGCAACAACAGCACACGGAATTCCTCTTGGGCTTAGAATCTCTCTCACTTCCCCCTTCTACTACCAGCAAGCAAAAATTCTACTTTGAACTGTTCATGTCATTAGATTTGGCCCACTAGGATAATCTCCCTTTTGCCATATCAAGTAACATAATTATGAGAGTGATAGCTCATCATATTTCCACATTTCACTCACACTCAAAGGGAAGGGCATTGCATAAGACTAAGGGTCACTAGCAGTCATTCTTATTAATTTTCCCACCCTAAATGAGATAGGTTGGAAGTTTTGATTACTCCTAGTGTCGGAACATTGAAATGACTGTATCAAGGGTCTGTTCGCAACACAAAGGAATTGTAGAACTGTCTATTAGTGAAGGATGAGCAGAAAAGTCTGTGGGTTTCCCTCCTTTTCAAGGAGGGAAAAGAGGTAAAACAGAGAGATTATTACCAATGAATAATTGTTAAGGACATTGGGATAAAGTACTAAGGGTTATATTTCATCATGAGTTGTACTTCTTGGACATACAGTTTACGCAGGGATCGTAATCCTGGAGAAAGGTAGGGATGAATCAAACCAAAATAATGTGTGCTCATGATGGTAATACCAGAGAGGGATATGAAAAGCAATATAGTGGAATTTTCTCCTACAAAGAGGAGATTCCAACTACTAGAAAAGGAATATCAGGTAAATCTTTGTGCACCATAGGCGAAAACATAGTTATGTCAAGGGAGCCCTGGAGTATATGACAAGGGATTTAATCCTGGTCCCTTATCTACCCTCTCACTTGTAG